>NW_005843052.1:18404-42845 GCF_000455745.1 Alligator sinensis
CCAATTTACAGCCCTGCCCTTCCTCCCCCCCCCCCATTAAAATGGGATTATTTGGTTGCATGAGTTTCTCCATGTGGGTAAACTGAGTCTGGTGGTTCTCAGCAAGGGACCACAGCCCCAGGGCGCTGGGAGCTCCTTCTGCGGGGATGCACAATATGAGCGCTGCTAGGTTTGCAAACACTGACATGAGTCCAGATAAACCTAGAGATTTTCACTAGGAGTCCACAGGGTTCAAAACATTTGACTGTTTGGAGTCTTCCTGAGTACTTTGCAACTCAAGAATTGCTCCATTGCTTTGTTCTAGTCCAACAGCGAGTGAAAGCTGATGTTGGGAACAACTGGCCTCCCTCATGACGAGAAACAAAGAAGATATAGTACTCCTAATTTCCTGTCCTTAATTGTTGTATCATCTTGATTATGCTGTCCAGAAAAGGTTGATTCTGTGTGTGCACATATCCTTTTTGGATCTGTGAGACTGCACCTATGATACAAAACATAGTTTAATTTCTTGGTAAGGTCGTTTTGTGAGAGAGGTAATCAAAAACGAGAATCCAAAGCTAGAGGTGTAGTGAAGTACTTGCCAGACTGCTGGTGGGTGCCAAGGAAACATTGCCAAACCCAGGCATTCAGAGACATGAGTCTGGTCCCTAAAATCACAAGAGATTTTAATAGAAATAAAATAAATATTGAGAGCAAAATATTTTTGCTTTGGGCTTGTGTATAGACAGAACGATGCTATCTGTAACTGTGTTCTGCTTTTCAGATAGGCAGGATCTCATGTTAAAAAAGCTGCTTATGTAAAATTTTGCAAAAAGTAAAGGATTTTATAATAAGGGATGGTCTGATTCTGATCCCACCTTACCCACATTTTTATAGTATACTTTGTGTAAAACTGGCAAGTAACAAATCAAGCCCTAAAGGCCACAGAAGGCTCCTCAGCAGAATAGACTTTTCTTTTTTTAATGTAGGTCAAATTTGTAACTAAATATAGTGTTTCACTATTTTTAAAGTGGTTGGAAGCTTTCCATTGTTCTGACTTGGAAAGCGTGTTGTGGAAAAGAGGACATACGTGAGAACATACATAAAAAGACCTAAGCCATGGTGGACTTGACCCAGCCCTGCTCAGAGAAGGGAGAAGAGGGCTCGAGCCAACCCCAATCCCATTGATCCTGGAGGTGGGAAGAGGGGACGTGACCTGATCCCAACCTGCTGACAGGGCTCAGGGTTTGGGAATTTGGCAGCAGGGGGGAGGGCCGTCCCAGCCCAGTTAATGGTTGGAGAGGTAAGTGTCTCAGTTTCTCACTAGAAAACTACTGGAAAATTACAGTCACCTGAGACCAATTGTTCAGTATATGGATAACAGAAGCAGGGTTAAGCATTTGCCCTGGGCCCTGAAACAAAGCCTAAGAAGGTCATTTGGGTTGCTGTACACTGCTTCAAAAAATGAGACTGTGACAGCAGATGCCCAAATAACCCTGGATGTTCAGTCCCAGCTCCCTGCATCCTCCTCTGTTCCCAGAGCTGCTCCCGACTCATGAAAAACTAAAAGTTCACCCACCCCCACCTCCCCAGCTGCTCCCACCAGCTCATCCTGCTTCGCTTCAGATGTGCACAGACCTGTTATCTCACAGCGAGAGCTCCCTCAGCCTCTGCACCGGTGTGGGCTTTGTGGTGGGACACGAGGGAGACCTTTGCCCTCTAGCTTTGCTCACACATGGAGCACCTGCAGGGCATCTCAGTTGTGGGGAGCTCTGGTGTCCAGTGAGATCTGAGGTCGGCCGAAGCTCTTCCCACACACGGAGCAGCTGCAGGGTCGCTCCCTGGGGTGGACCTCTGGTGTTCAGTAAGGTGGGATCTGTGGCTGAAGCTCTTACCGCAGTCAGGGTAGCGATAAGGTCTGTTGTACAAGTGGCTCCTCCGATGCTTGCTCAGATCTGAGTGCCGCTTGAACCTCTTCCTGCACTTAAGTCTTTTCAAGTCCTGGTTTTTCAAGCACAGAAAGAAAACACAAAGCTGGGAGAGTACAATACTGGGCCAGTTTTGCTAAAAGCAGTCTGCAGGGCTATGAAACAGAAGAGAGTGGCTAACAAGCAGCAACGCTGCAGAAGAAAGGATAGTTTGAATAGTGGATCTTCAAGACCATTAAAAAAGAGAGAGCGTTGTTTACACCTGTGGAGGGGAGAAAGCTTAATTAGGAAGATGATTAGGGCTGTGAAGTAGGTTGAGTCTCTCTGGGCATCTACACATTCATTAATGCACCTTAGATACTGCACATTTAGTTTAGTACTTAATAACGTACAACACAATGTGCAGTAACTAAGGTAACAGCATAGTAACACTGGTGCATGGTTATTTTGTGATGCTTACTGCACATTAGCCTAATAACACTGTGCTGTAGTCTATTAGCACAGTTTTTAACTGCCACACTACTGTGCAGTGTTTGTCTGTTTTTTAATAATATATTTCGTGTTGTTCCAGGTCAAATGAGCTAAATCAGTTCCAAATCCTACAAATTGAACAGGACTCGATTGTTCCAAAAACCATATTGATTGAGCAGGCAGAACTCAATCATTCAAAACACCATGTATAGCGCTACAGCTGGTGAGCATCCTCTATCCCAGACTCTCACCCTGGGACTTCAGATACTCCCAGATCCATTGGCCGGCATCCAACATGCAGGCCCACACCTGGAGGTCTTGGGGTTCATATGCCCCCTACTCTTAATCTGTGCCAAAAGGCCAAAAAGCCTTGGATAACACTGTGCATTGTTGAGGGGGGTTGTTGATTTTTTATTTTGTTTTTGTTTTTATGGAAAAATTGTCATGTCACAAGTCAAATGAGCCAAATCAATTCCAAATCCATGTGAACCATTCAAGATCCATATGTGGCTCTGCTACTGGCAAGCATCCTCCACCCCCACGTATGGCTTCAGACACTTCCAAATCCTTTGGAGGGCCTCCTACATGCAGGCCTTATGGGCAGTAAGCATCTTGTGTAGATGCACCCTCTGAATAGAAACACTGCCTCTCCCAAGCAGCTGGTTTTAAAGTTTGGGTGGAGAAGGAATCAAAAGCGGGTACCACTGCACCCCCCTGGATGCACCCCTGCCATGTGAGGGAGCAGCTCTGGGACACGCAGCCCTGTGGGGACCAGTGATGGGTGTGGAGGGGCCGTGTGTGCAGAGCCCCTGGGCTGCCTGTCCCCAGGTCTCTCCCCATGACCTGGAGTCTCCGGCTCAGGAGCTGGTGCCGGGCTGCCCAGGGCGCTGGTCCCAGCACTGCAGAAAGTCCCCCAGGGCTGGTCACCGGGGGCTGCAGTGCAGGCATCTCCCAGCACAGCACCAGCAGCACCTGCCCAAGCACAACCCTGGACTGTGAACACCAGGAGATTTCCCAGGCCCAGGCCCAATGAAACTATCAGCCCCCATAGTACTGGCAGCCACACATGATGTAATACTCATGACTTGGGACAAATAATAATGAAAACAGGGACAGGACAGGAGTGGAGATGAAAGGTTCATAACAAGGCTACCAACACAGTGCCGGAAGCAGCCACAGCCAGAGAAAGCTCACACCCAGTCTCCTGAGCAGGGGCAAAGCAAGAGCAGCCTTGTCTCCTTCAGAGGCAGCCAGAGCCCCCTGGTGACAGCTGTGAGCAGCTGGACCCGGCGCTGTCCCTGGTGCGCAGGACACGCTGCGGGCCTGGGCTTTGCCGCAGGAAGGGGAAGCTGCTTTTCCTTCCGCTCAGCCTGAGATTTCCTGCAGCTGCTTGTCTTGTGACCTGGGATCTAGGCAGAGCTGGAGACTCCAGGTAATGGAGAGAGATGCCTGAGCCAACTTCCTCCGCTGGCCTCCTTTTCTTGGCAGCCTTCACCATAACCTCTGCCCTTTCCTTGCAGATTGTGCTTTGGCCCAGCTGGCGTGGGGGGCGATGGCTGCAGCAAGGCTGGCTCAGGTAAGCTGCTGGGCAGGAGTGATGAGGGGCCGGGGGAGGATCAATACATAGCGGAGGAGAAGAGAAGGGGAAATGCTAAGTGTTCTGGTATCTAGGGTTCGAATTACACTTTGACTCTTGAGGGGGGGTCTGCCAAAAAAAATTAAACCGGTCATTGATTAGCAAATCCACCTAAGTGAAGGAGCAATCCGATCAGAGGACCGCACCCCCCCACCCCCCGCCCCCATTATGATTTTCAAATCTTACAAGGGGGCTCTCATCTCTTATGAGGGGCTCAGCCCCCCCGCCTCCAAGCTCTCCCATAATTCACATCCTGCTGCTATCCAGTGGCAATGGTTTCAAAATGGCAATAAATATTGGCCAGTTTGATTTATCTTTGGATCCAAATGAAGGAAGCAGCCTAGAGTCTGTGTCTGTCTGTACTAGTGCATGTGAAAAAATGCAACCTTCCCCCGGCTGCTGAAAAGAGAGGTTTACCTGTTAACCCACTGCACCCCTGAGAAAGGAGAGCTACATCATATCACCCTCCCCACTGCCCTGTCTGCTCTCTGAAATCAGTTTAAATCACTGATTTCAATCAGCAAACCAAAAGTCCAGTTTAAATAATTGAGTTGTATTAACTTTCTCACTCTTATTTTTTTAAAAGAAAGGTTTATGGTTGTTACAATAGATTTAGTACATATGTTTCCTAGGTATATAATCTAGATATAGCTAGCTAGCTAGCTAGCTAAATAGATAGATAGTTTCTAACAATCTAAATACATTAAGCTTATATATGTGCGTTATTTATATGCCTCTCTCTCTCATATATATATATATACACACACACACACACACATATGCATATATGCACATATATCAGCATATATATATATGCTTAATATATTTGGATTGTTAGAAACATATATATATGTTTCTAACAAGTATGTGTATATATATATATATACACACATACATACATGCACTTATATCTGTGCATATGTGTGTGTAAACATATGTACACACACATATGCATACATACACATATATAAGCACATATAGAGATGCTTAACATATTTGGATTGTTGGAAATCCTTCATTTTAGAATGCTCTAAAATGGTGAAACGTGTATTTCTTATTCACTAGATGATTAACTTTGTGCTTATAATTGTATCAAGGTGCATTAAAATGGCAATATGAATTAAACTGAATGTACAAAACCAGCCCTTCGAATACATTAAACAAACCTTTAATATAGAAACTTTAAAAAATCATAACATGGTGCACATTTACAACTAATTTATTAAACACTTATACTAACTGTTATAGTATTAGAAGTATGAACTGTTGTTAGTGAATTAAACCAATTATTTCAAGTCCCTGTGGAGAAAAAAATTGTAAATGCCTTGATGAAAAAAAAAATTGTAAATGCCTTGATGAAAGTCATTTGAGCTTAAGCGTTTATTTGCCTGCTTCTCTTTAAAATAGGCCATCTTTTTTGTTTTTACCTAGGCTGTTTTGAAAATTTTTGCCCCCTTTTAAGTTTTTGAACTCATAGATCTTATCCTTCTCCCTGTTGTTATTCATAGACTAGAAGAAAAAAACAAGCTTTGCTGCTTTTTCAGCTCCCAATTGATTTCTCAGCTTTGAATGAACCACCCCAAGTGAAGAAAGCATTCTTTCTGCTGAGAGCTGAGCTAATCGGAGCTTAGTTAGAGAAAATACGCCAGGAGATTGATATCGTCCAGTTGGGCTCAGTGGATAATCCTGATCAAGGAGGTGTCTGCTAGAGTTAGAAGCCAGGTTCCAACACCTGCGATGACTTTTGCTGGTCTTTTGCATCCAGTAGTATAGACCCTACATCCTGTGCTGGGTCAAGCCCCTAATACATGAAATATTGTGCCATATTTTTAAAGCTTGACCTCAAAACTTAGATCTTTTCCTTCTCATTCCCATATAGGAGAAAATCAGCCTTTAACTCCAGAGTTTTCACTAGAGGCTCTTTGACTCAACATATTATTTTATTTAAATTATTTGAATAGATTGCACTAAATGTATACCTTAGTCTATGCTGTATTAAATTCAGAATTCATTTTAAGCTGCGTTCTTTTGAAAAAAGGAAACAATTATAATTTAGGTTAAAAAATAACTCAAAATAAGTTGAACTGAAATTTTTAAAAATTAATTTGTTTTAATTTATTTTTTTAATCATCGATTTTCATGTACCATGTTTCACACATCAGGCTCCCTCTAGCACCATACAAGTGTGTTGTTTTTCATAGTTTTCTATCCTGTCCCCTAACTGCAACTGTGTTTCCTGAAGAGAGCACAGAGTCAGTCTCCTCAATATCTCTGGGCCTGGATGGCCAGCCTGATGAAGGCCACTTATTTGCACACACCTCAGCTCTAAAAAAACAGTGGCATCACAATTTTACCATGGAAGCGTCATATTCTTCAGGACAGTTTTGTGATGTTTCCTCCTTCTCTGCAGTGCGTTGGCTTTGGTTCGAGGGATGGGGCATTTTCCAACTGTGAGAATGAGATGATGAGACTGGGATTTGTGGTCATGTACTGAGTGAGGAATACGGTGTTGTTTCAGGGCGCAGTCCTCTTTGAGGAGGTAGCTGTATATTTCTCCAAGGGGCAATGGGATATGCTGGATCCTGGCCAGAAAGCCCTCTACAAAGATGTGATGTTGGAGAATTACAAGACCCTGAATTCAGTGGGTAAGAATTTGTGTCCCCTTGGTAATAGAAACATCAACTTTCCTGTTATATCCCCTGGGGTATCACTGAAGTCCTCAGGTTGGCTTCTACTTAGGGTTCTTCCCTGATCCCCAGATTTCAAGGGGATTAACACTATAGTCCACATCTACACCCACTCCCATGGAAGGAAAGATGTGGCATCACAATGGAACTGTTACAACTTCCCTGTCTCTAGAGCTTCCAAGCAAGGGGATGGCTGTGTGACCCCCTCTAGTTTTAACCAGGAGAGCCTACTTTTTTACAGATTTCACGTCTCCTCCATTCCCATGATAGGCTGCATGATTGGAAAGGGATCGTGTCTCAGCCAGGTTAGAAACAGGAAGGAGAACCTCCCATGTTATACCATCCCCCCCAGCACGTGGAGAATCTTTGGATTTCCATCAGAAGCAGACCTTGCAGAAATGATCAGACCTCTCCAGAAGGACTTCCTGGAAGTTTTCCCATCTGTTCAGTTTGTACCAGGGCATTTAGCCATGCAGAACATCACTGTTTCAATAATTGCAAAGTCCCGGTCTCACCTGTTTATTTTTTCTGGAATAGGACTCCATATTACCAAGCCCCAAGTGATCTCCCAGCTGGAACAGGGGGAAGAGCCATGGATCCCAGATCTCCAGGACTTGGAGGAAAGGGGGATCCTGCGAAACATTAACACAGGTGAAGAATTGTTTGAATGGACACTGACCATCTGTCATTGACATAAGCACCTGGGATTTCCCCAAAGACCCCCTAAATTTTGCCATTTCTGCCTCATCTCACCCCAGTCAGGAATGTCACCAGCAGGTATTGTATCTCCAGGGTAGAGGTCACTTATGTCTTCCCACCTCTTGTGACTGACACCTGATACTTGTTCTCTTCCCCCTAGGTGTTCATGTGAGATATAAAGACAGAACTTATCCCCTCCCCTCCTATCCCCCTCTTCTGGGGAAGGTGTTTTGGGGGTGGGAATTTTTCTCCAGCTTTTTCGATCTCCCAGCAGTTGTTGTGGGTTTCTGGGCTGCCCCTTTGCTGTTTTCCTTTCTGAGGGCCCTTTTCTTCCCACCATGATGAATTACTCCTTCCTGGGCTTCCTCTCTGCCCCCACAGGTGATGGGATGGTGAGTGAGAGCAAGAAGGAGAGTCCTGACCAGAAACATCTTGAGGAGCGGCAACCACACAGATCTGAAGGAGATGCCTTCCCCAGCCCTGGCCAGGGAGAAGGTCCTGAAATTCAGCATGGAGTAAAGGAGCAGAAGGCACACCTGAGATGTGATAAAGCTGTTTGCCCTGCAGTGAGTGTGCAGGACGTGGAGGAAATCCCAGGCCAGCCTAAAGCCTGTGCAAAGGACAAACTGCACGAATGCGCTGAGTGTGGCAGACACTTCAGTCGGAGACCAAACCTGATTAGACACCAGCGCATCCACACAGGCGAGAGGCCGTACAGCTGCACCGAATGTGGGGAAAGTTTCAGCGTGAGCTCAAACCTGACCCGGCATCGGAGAACCCACAAGGGAGAGAGGCTCTACACGTGCCCCGAGTGTCCAAAAAGCTTCAAGCAAAGCGCAGACCTGGTCTCCCACCAGAGGATCCACACAGCAGAGAGGCCTTACAAGTGCTCCAGGTGCGGTAGAAGGTTTAAACGGAGCTCTGACCTCACGTCTCACCAAAGACTGCACACGGGGGAGAGGCCCTATCGCTGCCCCGACTGTGGGAAGAGCTTTGGGCAGAGCTCAGACCTCCTCTCCCATCGCACTGTCCACACCAGGGAGAGGCCCTACAGCTGCCTCGAGTGTGGGAAATGCTTTGCTTATTTCTCATCCCTTATTTCCCACCAGAGACTGCACACAGGGGAGAGGCCTTATTGCTGCCTCCACTGCGGGAAGAGCTTCCGCCAGAGCTCACACCTGACGGCCCATCAGAGACGCCATACAGGGGAGAAACCCTTCTGCTGCCCCGAGTGTGGGAGGAGCTGCCAGCGCAGTGCAGACCTGGTTGTGCACCAGAGGATCCACACGGGTGAGATGCCCTACCGCTGCCCCGACTGCGGGAAGAACTTCAAGAGGAACTCAGAGCTAATTTCCCACCGGCGAATTCACACAGGGGAGAAGCCATATGCATGCCCCGAGTGTGGGAAGAGCTTCAGCCAGAGGTCCCACCTTGTTGTTCATCAGAGGATCCATGCGGGGGAGAAACCCTACAAGTGTCTGGACTGCGGGAAGAGCTTCAAGGGAAGCTCAGAGCTAATTCTACACCGGAGAGTCCACACGGGGGAGAAACCATATCAGTGCCCTGAGTGCCGAAAGAGCTTCAGTCAGAAATCACACCTCATCAGACACCAAAGACTCCACACGGGGGAAAGGCCCTACAAGTGCTCTGTGTGTGGGCTAAGCTACAAGGCAAAGGTCTCGCTGTTATCCCATGAGAAACTCCACATGGGACAGAAGGCAGGGGGACTTCTGACTGTGATGTGATGGGTCTGTGCCCATCTGAAGCAGCATATCAGTTTGCTGCTTGTCATTTTGAAAACTCGTGGAAGTTGGGTGAAGACCCAGAAGGCTGGAAAAGAGCAATTATAGTTCCCATCTTTAACAAAAGGGGAAAAGGAAGATTTGGGCAATTATAGATCAGTGCAGCCAACCTTGAGAGCTGAAACATTACTGATGCCTATCATCAAGCAATCCGTTTGCTGACCTCTTGGTGCTTCCAAAGCAGGTGTAAGCAGGTGCCACATGGATGGTTCATGAACAAATCACACCTGATCAACCTGATTTCCTTTTCTGTGATGAAGTGGTGTCTTCACTGATACAGGGAGGGGGTTGATGAGGGGAAAATGCAGCAGTTGATGCAATGTGCCTTGGCTTTAGTAAGGCTTTTGACATAGCTTGCCATGACTTCTTCATAAGTAAGCTGAGATGTGGTCTTGATCCAAGGTGGCCAACCTGCAGCACATGTGGCATGGGCAGACTTTGGGTGTGGTGCAGATCAGAGAGGGGGCAGGCAGCAGGGAGCAGAAAGCAGAGCAGCAGACTGGGCATGGAGCAGAAAGCAGATTAGGCAGGGGGAGGTGATCAGAGTGGTATTCTGGGAGGGCATGGGGCTTAATTAGTGGCATGCCTGCCAAAAAGATTTAACCCCACTGATCTAGAGGAAATTGCTAATACGTGGGTGTATAAATTGTTGGAGAATCATGCTCAAAGTGTAGTTATGAGCTATTCAATGGGAGATATCAACTGGGGTTCCTGGACACCAACTGGACACTTTAGAGGAAAGGATTAGGATGCAAAACAGATTAGGATTCCTGCTGGCTTTTCCCCACTCCCCTGGAAAAAAGGAAAAGCTTAATGGAAGTCTGTTAATGTTCGCCTAGAAGCCTTTCTATATTCTTTTTCACTCTTTTCCCCATCTGAACTATCCCCACTCTCCTCCAGGGCACCGGTACCAGAGTGAGGGTTCATTATTACTGCCATTTTGTTTATTCCTTTATGTGCATTTAGCAATAAAAGAGTGGGTTCCAAAAGGCTGCAAGATCCTAGAATTCAGGAATCATTTGTGCAATAAAGGTAGCCACTCTCAGACACAGATACCTGGAAAGAAGAGATGCGATGAGAAAGCTATGTGTGCAGTCTCATTGCCTTCCTGTCCTCCAAACTTTCCCCAAAGTCTCTCTCCAATACCTGGATTCTCTGGCTCATTCTGGGATCCCATTTCACAACAGAAGCAGCAGAATAAAGTGTCATTCCTAACTCCATGCCAAGCAGAGAGAATAGCCTCAATCTTCCTGAAGCAACACTTAGGACCCTTCAGGGCCCACGGCTATATACCTTTGCAGCTGTTACACCTGAGATTCCTGGTGGGCTATATTTGTGCTTAGCCATTATCGCTAGAGGTCTTCTGGGCAAAAATTCAGTCCAGGTCCCCATGGCAGGGATAGGGAATGGACATACTGCTGGTTGTCACATGCCATTTTTGATAAGCATGCCACAAACTAGCCCTGTACCCTCCCCAAGTGCATGTTGATCCTTTTCCCCTACCTAATCTTATCTGATTTCTGCTTCCTGCCTTGTGCTCCCTGGCAGATCTGATGCTCTGTATTTATTATTGCTTGTTGGTGTTCACTGTGGCTTTTGGTAGCACCTAGTAAGCGGGTGGGGGATACACAGCAGGGAAAGGACTGGAGAAGCAGGTGGTCGGCTCACCCCAGCAGCTCCCTGGTAATTCCTTACCCGATCTGTTTCCATTGTAGCCGTTTCCCATCCACATCCCAGAGATAATGCAATTAACCTAAGTGAAGTGAGAATGTTGTTCTGCAGTCTGTCTGGGCAAGAGGGGCAATGGATAAGGATGCAGAAAGGGTTTCAGTCCATGTCACATACTCAATCCCTGGAAAAAAATGTTATGGGTTCCCTTGGCTCCCATCCATTGGAATTTGGCATGTCCAAACATCCCATGCAGGTGGACAGTTGCACAGTGAGCAAACACACATGCATATCTGTCCTCTCTATGCATGATTTTAGTTTACAAACAATAGAAGGTAAATTACTGCCTAAATTTACTGCCTGAATGAAGCGATGCACCATACTCTGTTCAAAGATATTTCTGTGCATCTGCGCCACAGTCATTTCTGAATGTTGCACTAGATCAATTCCAAAATTTCACATGATGTTGTGGACAGCTGTGAGAAAAGCCCTATTGATTTTAGTGGGGAGGAATGGAAACCTGGAAAAGCCTGATTTAGAGGAACATAGAGGCCAAGCAATGCCCATTTCAGACTTCATGAACAGGAATTATCTTTGGGGTTCCCTCTTGAATTTGATTCATTTGTATTTATACTTAAAGGCGTTTAACATGTTTACCTATAAAGAAAAAATCAAATCACATAATAGCATGTAAAGTTCTGCTCAGAAGTGAAGATGAGACTCTAGGATGGCAAGTACTTCTCTCTTCATCAGAAGGTGCCTGTGGGGATGTCTCACTAGGATTCCTGCAGCCAAATTGGTTCCAATTCCTTATCAATGCACTACGTTCAATTGGGACATAGGGAGATGGGAACAAATCAACATACTGCTCAAAAGCAATGTTTTGGGGCATTGGGTGCCACATCCCAGCTTCATCAAGACAAAGGGACACAAAATCTCTATATTTATCATCAGTAAAGTGTTGCCAGTACTGTGGTGTGAGATATTTTCTTAGCAAGAAAACTGAGAGCTACTTCAAAGGATGTTGCTATAACGGCAGAGTCAATTTGCCAGGTATATGTATATCAGTTTCCTTGAGAAACCAATCACCTGCACCCAGTTTTGGGCTTCATAGTTCAAAAAGGATGTAGAGAAGCTTGAGAGAGTCCAGAGAAGAGCCATGCGCATGATCAGAGGTCAGGAAAACAGACCTTATGATGAGAGGCTGAGAGCCCTGGGGCTCTTTAGCCTGGAAAGGCACAGGCTCAGGGGTGATCTGATGGCTGCCTATAAGTTTATCAGGGGTGCTCACCAGGATCTGGGGGAATGTTTGTTCACCAGAGCGCCCCAAGGGGTGACAAGGTTGAATGGTCATATACTCCATGACCATGTCAGGCTGGACATAAGAAAGAATTTTGTTACTGTCTGGGCCCCCAAGGTCTGGAATAGCCTGCTGCCAGAGGTGGTTCAAGCACCTACTTTGAACACCTTCAAGAGAAATTTGGATGTTTATCTTGCTGGGATCCTATGACCCCTGCTGACTTCCTGCCCCTGGGGCAGGGGGATGGACTCGATGATCTTCCAAGGTCCCTTCCAGCTCTAATGTCTATGAAAAACCTCAGGTAACGAGCTCAGAAACCACTGCCATGACAAGATCAAAGCTGCAACAGTGCAACTTGGTGGTCACATCATTTGGAGCAAACCTACATACACCAAGAAATCCAGGGCCATACTGCTTCAAACGTCATGGAGCTGTGTATCACAGTATTGGCATGCTAAATCTGCAATACAATGAAAGGCTGAGCTATGGTCAACTTCTTGTAGCGGATGCTGAAGAACACTCAGTGAAAGGATATCAAGACCTGGGAATCAAGGCCTAAAGCTTCAGGGTTTGAAATGCTTGAAAGCTATAATCTATGCATTACATCTTATGGAAAACTGCAAGGTGAACAGGAAGAAAATGCCAGAGTAGCTGCTAAAAACAGAGAACCAACAAGTATTTCTCAGCTTTGTTTCCGAGGATGGTGGTCCACTGGCTACCATGCATCTAGTTGCTTATCCAAAAACCCTGCAAATCCTTCTGCTCGTACTCAAACTATATAGTATTTTGATCCATTAGCACATCATTAAAAGGAAATACTGGCACAGTAGAAGGAAAAAGAGGAAAAGTGGTGAGAAGAAATTAAATGAGCTTGAGTTGAAGCTCAAGCTCAACAGTGTAATGTATTCAATATTGTGTTACAACCTAAAGCGTTCTTTAGTGCTAATCATTTAGAGAACTCACAGTTGGAAAGAAAATGGGTGTAGAGTGTTATTTTAGAAAGATGTATACATAAAGCAAATATGCAACCATAATGAACATTTTTAGCAAAAATTTGCTGGATACACATTTGTGATAATACCAAATGAGTGGAAAACGTCTGCTCTGAAATCTACATTTCCAGAAATATAGAGACTCTCTCCCACCACCCACAAGAAGGGGAATATATTTGTAGGCTGCTTATTTCAGGTCATACCCTCCTGCGGGGCTATGAGAGTTGAATTCCTTTGTACAAAGAATGTCTGGGGAACACAGCTAAAACCTTGCCTTTCAGCTAACAAAAATCTTACCCCTGCCAGAGAAAGTCAGGAAGGGATGACAGATGTCACTCTATTTTATTACTAATATTTTGGTTGTCATTATAATTATTAATAATAAAATTTACCTCCCCCTATGACTCTTCCACACCCCCCCCTCAGCCACAACTGAGACGTCCTTCTAAGATGTGCATCTCTTTTACCCTTACTGATTGTCATGAGGCCACACAAGCCAATCCCAAGAGAACTGATCAATACGTCTAAGAGTTCCCCATCCCATTTTAACCCCCTAAACTCACTTCCCTCTTCAAGCCAGAAAATTAAACCAGGAATACAGGGTATGGGGCACTGCTGGGCATGCTCAAGCAGCAGGCCTCTTGGGTTTGTGTTCCTCCAAACCCTGGTTAACACCCAGATTGACAGCACTAAACATGCATTTTCACTCACACCACTGGGCTTTATTGAAGATAAGATGAAGCAGAGCAGTCCAAGCAAGTCCAAAACCACTTTAAAGGGTTTCTGTCTGTTCCAGCTCCACCAGGCCTGCTGAAGAACTGAGCCTTGCAAACAAAAGGGAGGTGGGCCTGGAAGATGCAGGGGTTCCTGGGAGCCTACGCTATCAAAATGAGAAAAGATTTAAAAGTGCTCAGGTTGAACAAAGAGAGACTCCCACTCTCCTCTGCTCTTAGTTTTCCCAATAGGAGCCCACCCTGCCACCCCAGGCACCATGGACAGTGCAAGGCCTATTGCTTCACAGGTGGGGCAGCCTGTTCCATCCCCACAGTGCATTAACAGCAAGGGAGAAGGGTCCAGACAGCTGCATGATCTCAGGTCCCAGGGACCACTTGTGCAGGAAAAGGCAGCAGCCCTGAGACTCACAGATCCCAGGGGAGCAGAGAGAGGAGAGGAGGTCCAGTGTGTTCAGAGTCCCTGTCCTGCCCAACCCCAGCGCTTTCCCTGAGGGCTCTCTCCACTACCTGGAGTCTTTGGGCCCCACATCACAACACAGAAGCAGCAGCCATAAAGATGAGCAGTTTGTTCCCAGGCTAGAGGGAGGCAGAAAGCAGCCTCTGCCTCCCTGTAGCAGTACCCAAAGCCCTCTGATCCCCACAGCAGTGCTCCAGTGCAGGTGCTGCATTTATCTGCTTAGTTTCTATCACCAGAGGGCTGTAGCTGTTGCTAACACAGAGGAGGCTGCTCTTGCTCCTTCTGTGATCAGGATATGGAGCGGGCAGGGGTTGAGCTTCCTGGGTTACACACAGACGCTATCTCCTCCCTTCTGATGCAGAAGCCAGGGCTTGCAGCTGCTACCCCACCAGCTGGGTCTGTGCCAAAGTGAGAGGTCATTACAGCCCTGTGCTGTCCAACCCAGGGGAGGACTTTCTCCTTTCTCCCCAGCCTGCAACCAGGCCCCAGGGCAGCCTTAGGATCTGCTTACAATTCCTGAGCCAGAGACTCCAGGTAATGGGGAGAGACCTGGGGGAAAGCCCTGGGGCAGGCAGGACAGGGGCTCTGCACACACGGCCCCTCTGCACCCATCTCTGCTCCCTGGGGTCTGCAAGTCCCAGAGCTGCTGCTTTTACTGGCACACAAAGGCTTTTGCTCCCATTAGAAGGGTGAATAGCTTCAGAAATGGCTACAGTGATGCTATTTCCTGGCTGGAGGGGGCAGGAGATAGAAGGGCAAACACCCAAAAAGGCAGCAGAAGCAGGGCCAGATTAACGTATAGGCAAACTAGGCACATGCCTAGGGTCCTAAGTGAAGACGGCATCCAGTTGTGCTTATTTTATATATTATAATTGCTGAGTGAAAAAAAGGAGTATAAATAAACAGTCTTAAGTAGGGGCCCACGAGTTTGTTTGCCTGGGGCCCGCTAAAGGTTTAATCTGGCCCTGAGCAGAAGCAATAACAGGAAAGCAGTGCGCGGCTCCAGCCCTGCCCAGAGCCCTGCCCTGCAGCCTCCCTGGCAATCATCATCCTGTAACCAAGGCAAGGAGCAGAGAGCCCCCTGTGCTGCCCAGGGTATGGGCTGCATTTGGGGCAGTGTCTGGAGACTACTACCTGGGTTTCTAGTATTGGAGTCAGTGAGGCTGCTGCTGTTGGAAGGGTTTATACATGTTTGGCTGGTTTAGCCTGGGTGGGATGGACTAGCTGAGCCCTGGGAAAATGTGGCCTAGTATTCTCCCAATGCTGCAAAGTCTAAAACATTTTCAAGGGGGAAAATCCCAGGTGTGAAATGGAGTAAAGCCCCTACGGTCACCGACAAGTCACAGAATGATATCCATGCCATGTGCCCGATCATCTCATCCTGCAGCAGGAAGAAAGGAGATGGCTCAAAAGGACTTGGCTCAGGTAAGCCAGCACAGCGGAGTCCCAGATCACGGTGTTTCTGATGTTACAGGGTTTACAGATGGTACACGAAGTCCTTGACACAGAGACACAGTTGCTTGTAGTGGCATTGGCAGCTTCTACAATACAAATACAGCTGGTACTGCTTGAGGGCTCACAAACTATTTGAGGGGGTTTTGTGCAATTCCGCTACATACTCCTTGTTTAGAAAAGAATAACAGCCCACCTCCCCAGAGCCCCTCTTATTCATACATGGCTATCACATGCAACCTGCTGAGGGGTGGAGGTGTCTCACTGCGCTACCAGCGGCAGGGTTGAACCTTTCCTTGACTCACACTGTGGTCTGCCCCCAGTCATCCCAGCTGTCACAAGGTATCTGGTCATTTATGCTGGAGAGTCAAAGCTGGCTAGACATGAGGATGATAGACACAGGACTCCTTACTGTGTCATTGGCTACAGAAAGCAGTGTATATTCACCATGTTGGCTCTTCTAGACTCGGCCCAGCCTTTAACCTTTTGGGGGAAGCGTATGCCAGGTGAAGATACGAACCACTGAACGTGCTGTGCTGGTATAAAGGGCTGTTAGCCCACAGCATTCAGAAGCCACAAGTGCCTCTGAAAAGACAGGGCATGGCATTAAACATCACAGGGTGGGTTTCTATCTGCTTATTTCAAATAAAATTGCCACACAATTTTGCATTTAATCTTTCAGAGAGAGCAGCTGCCAGGCTCCAGTGCTTGGGAGTGAACTTATCAGTGTGTATCACCTGAAGCAGTGCTCATACTAAAATGCAGCTCCTCTGCCCTTTGTCCCCAGGGGGACTTTTTCCTGCTGGGATGGGGGTGCTGCTCTTCTGTCCTTGTCTACCCCTTCCTGTATATATACAGTTTCTCCTCTCTTGCAGAACCTCCTCTTCTCACCTGCCCATAGGTTCCTCTTCCTTTCACCTTGCAGTCTCTGATATCATGCACCTGCAACCCAGTAAGACTTTGGATTCACCATTTTCCTTTGCCTCCTTTAGCCTTTTCCTAGATGTCAGACACCTCCCTCTCCTTTTTCAGCTGCCTGATAGCTCCAAACCCATCCACTTTTTCCTCTCCGTTTCTTATCATGCATCTGAACTGTAGAGCCACTGCCCTGTTCCCTTAGGAAAGCTTAGCTCCAATCTCTTAAAAAATAATGGTGATTGGTGGCTAAAGGACAGCCTCACTTCCACATGCCAAAATGGTGGTCGTTGAAAAAGGGCAGTTTGATTCCTGCCTCCTTTACAAGGTGAGGTGCCATTCGTGGCAAAATGGAGATTTCTGTGCCAATACTTGTAAGATAGGAGATTTCTATAAACCCTGGGTAAAATACCAACATATCTTGGCATCACAGTTTCACCGCAGAGGGAATTTATCATTAAAGAAAGCTTTCACAAGTCATTCACCTCTGGAGGAGTGCCTCGTTTTTGTGAACAGAGGATCTTCCAGCCCACCCTGTGATGGAGATAATGGGATTAGGGACAGGGCAGCAGCTACAGCGTGGGAGACACTATTTTTATCCCCAGATGCATGTGTCCTTCAAGGCAGTGGCTGTGTATTTTACCAAGGAGCAATGGGCTCTGCTGGACCCCGGTCAGGGAGCCATCTATAGGGACGTCATGCAGGAGAACACTGACCTCATTGGGTAAGGATTCTTGTCAGCTAGGGTATTAGGAGCTATGGGATCTCTGTGGTGCAACATTTCAGAGGGATCAGGTCCATAACCTGAAGATGTCAAGTGATAATGACTATTCCATCAGACACAGTGGATGGGCCAATCCATGCCCCATCCAGTGCCTCCAGGCTGTGCTGTATGTGCCTGCCTGTGTATGAAAAGGCATTTGCATTTCCCTGACTGACTCCCTACCCAGAAAGGGCTCACATCTCAGCTGGGTTAGAAAGCGGTATGTATTGGCATACCTGTACTCTGTCGGTCCTGACATCCTCCTGTGTATGGAGTTCACAACAGTAAACTTATGGGCTGACCTGCTTTTTTTTCACTGCAGTAGGATTTCCAGTTGCCAGACCTGACTAGATCTTCCAGCTGGAACTTGGGGAAGAGCTGTGGGTCCCAGATCTCCAGGACTCAAAGGAACGGGAAAGCCTACAAGATATCCACACAGGTGAGGAACTGGTTAAACAGATGTTAAATAATACATCACTGGCATAAATAACTGCAGATCCCATCAGGCCCACTAGTCTCCCTCAGTTCAGCCTCATCTCACCTGGGTCAGGATTTTCTCTGATCCATGTCAGATCATTATGTCAGGAGCAAGGGGTTTTATGGTAATATGTTTTCTTGGACCAACGTTATGGTTGGAAAAAGCTTTGAGGCACAAAGGGATCTATATATGTACCTTTGTCTGCTCCGACACACCAGAAATCCAGCATATTGGAGCAGACTCAATTAATCGAGTCTGCAGAGCACGTGAACTGATGCACTCGGCACTGTGTCACATGCATTTGTATAAATGGCAAAATACGCGTCAGCATGCAGAAAATGGTGGTGGTGTGCTTTTGACCTAAAACACCTTCAGTGTGTTTTAGTTCAAAAGCACACTGCTGACATTTTCTTAGCGCTGATGCACATTTTGCCATTTATACAAATTCCCCAAATGCCTTTTTCAGATGTCTAAAAGCTTGTCTAACATCTCTGCTAACCATAGAATTGGTTCAAAAAAAAAGATAGCACCAAAATAACCCAAACAAACCCCAAACCCTTGCCCAAACCATCACAGATACAATAGCATTCCAGTCCTATTCAGATGGTGGTGGCAGATATCACTCCTAAATTCCCTCCTGCTTTGACTGAGACTTGGCAACAGCTCCTTCCCCCTTTTGGTAAGAGCAGGTATGGAGACACAAACTGATCCATCGTCTCTCTCTCATGTGGAAATGCTGGAGAGGAGTCCTTGGTTTTTGACTGTTTGGCCATCCTAGCAGATATTGTTGGGGGCTTATGATGATGATGATCTCCCTCCTATGCTCTTTTCTGATGCTTCCTTTCTCTCTGGCACAGGGAATGACATGCATCTGGATTTCCCCCTGTCTCACATGGGGATGGGGTGTTGAGCCAGGCCACAAAAACGTGTCTTCAGAAGGGAAGCTCGCAGCCGGGCGATCCCCACAGAACACTCCTGGGGGTATTCAGAGGGGACATGTTTCTATACTCTGAGGAGGAAGAAGCATGTGAGAGACTGTCAGGGGCAAAAAGGCAACCAGAAAACTCCTTGGGGATGCCTGTGGCTATGGCCACTCACCCAGAGGAGGATTGGGAGCACCTGAATGAAACCACAGTCCAGCCAAGCACCTGGTCTGAAGACAAACTGCATAACTGTGCTGAACGCAAGAGTTGCTGCCAGCACTGCTCAGACATGATGAGGAACCAGCACATGAACATGAGGGAGTGGCCATACACCTGCCCTGAGGGCTTTATTCAAAGATCTAACCTCACCCTGCACCAGCGCATCCACACAAGAGACAGACCCTATGCGTGCCCTGCCTGTGGCAAAGGCTTCAGCCAGACCTCGAACCTCCGCAAACACCAGAGTGTGCACATGGGGGAGAGACCCCACTACTGCCTGGACTGTGGGAAGGATTTTGCTCACTTCTTGTCCCTTTTTTTGTACTGGAGAGTCCACACCGAGGAGAGGCCCTACAAAATGCCCTGACTGTGGGAAAGGTTTCAAGCATTGCTCAGACCTTATTCACCACCAAAGAATCCACATGGGGGAGAAGCCCTACAAGTGCGCCGAGTGTGGAATGGGCTTCACCCAGAGCATGCACCTCAGTTCACACTGGAGAGTCCATACGGGGGAGAGGCCCTACAAATGCCCTGGCTGCAGGAGGGGCTTCAAAGAGTCCTCAGACCTAACTTCCCACCAGATAGTCCTCATAGGGGAGAGGCCTTACAAATGTCCTGACTGTGGCATGGGCTTTACACAGAGGTGGAACCTCATTTCATACCGGAGAGTCCACACTGAGGAGAGGCCCTACAAATGCCCCGACTGTGAGAAGGGCTTCAGACAGGTCTCAAACCTGAATGACCATCAGAAAAACCACATGGGAAAGAAACTCTACAGCCACCCTGAGTGTGGAAAGAGCTTCAGACGAAGCTTAGACATGATTTCCCATCGGCAAATCCACGTGGGAGATAAACTGTACATGTGCCCTGTGTGTAAGAGGAGCTTCAGCCACAGATCCTGCCTCATTCGACACCAGAGAATCCATGAGAGGCCTTACAAATGTCCTGAGTGTGAGAAAAGCTTCAGTAACTGCTCAGCCCTCATTGTATATAGGAGAAAACACTCGGGAGAGCGGCCCTACAAGTGCACTGTCTGGACAAAGCTATAGGGCTCCCTAACGTCCCATTATAAACTCCACACAGGATAGACGGCAGCAGGAGCTCTCTCCATGGAGCAATGAGTCTGTTCCCTCCTACAACTAAGAATAAAAGTGACCTTAAATAGGAGAACTTGGGGTCCAATGGTTATGGTTGGGGTGGAGGGAAAAGTGGATACTGAGTAGATGACTCATTGCAGGGTCTGGGGAGAAACTTTCTGTGGCTTCCAAACGTTTTCCAGTTTAGGGTAGAGTAAACAAATCCTCCTTGCATTTTTATCTCTGAGCAGTCCCTGCTCCACACATGAGCTTAATTAAAGATGACACATTTGCTGTGTAAATGCCATGCCCCCAAAGCCCCTCAAAGTGGGTGGCTGTTAGATGTTTTTCAATACAGCAAAGAACCCCATAGTGCTGGAATTGTTTGACAGTGCAAGCTGCTGCTAGGACCAAAGCTGCTGCCATTGCTGGGCCAAGGCCAGATCCAAAACCTTCATAGCGTAAGTGGCAGCAGATGGCATAAGTGATAGAGTCGGGGGCAGGTAGCAGGCGTGTAAGTGGCTGGCAGGACAGGCATTTGAGGGGGAGCAGGTGGCAAGGCAAGTGGGCCCCGGGGAGGCAATTGGCAGGGAAGGTGTTTTCTGGAGGCCACAGAAACTATGGGAGAAGTGGCAGAGGTGTGTGTGGGGGGAGGTTAGGGTGGCAGTCAGACCCCTTGGCCCCCAGTCACTATTTTTCCCATCCCAGGGGTGCAGGAGATGAATTTAAGATGGCTCTCCAATAACTAGACTCTATACTTGGTAAATTGTATCAAACTTATAATTTTCCATGTGTAGAATCTGATTATTGGGTCATCTTAAATCTGAAGTTGTTTTGGATTGGAGTATATATGGTATTTCGTCATACTGCAAAACAGGATCTGAACCTGGGCAGAAGTGCCAGGAACTGTGGTTACACAGCTGTGCACACACCACAGAGGCAAGTAAAGTCACAGTGGGTTGTTCCCTAGCTGTTCCCCAGCAACATCTTCCTCTCCCACGCTGTTACTGCTTCATAGCATCAGAGAGAAATCGGGCTGAAGGTGACGTCCAAAGGTCATCTAGTGCAACCTCCATGAACGACATGTGTCCCTGGCAGCTGGGGGTGGCAGGAGCATGGCAGTGATAAGCAGGACAATGTTGGTGGTGCCTTTTCATAGGGGTTGCACTGCACATGCATCCGCATGCACCCCCTACGCATCGCCAATGCCTCTGCCTGAGGCAGGATCATTCCTATCCACCCTATACAAATCAGTTGTCTAACCTCTTAGCCAAGCTACACAGTCAGCCCTGGCACAACACAAGACATTACACCCTAACCTGCTTCAGGTAAAGCAGGGGGATCACAGTGCCCAATGTCTTGCTTCTGTAGAGGTTGTTAATATATGCTCAAGAGATCCTAGGAAAAGGATCACAACCCATGCTACAGAGGAAGGCAAAACCCCGCAGTCCGTACCGATCTGACTATGAGTAAAATTCCTTCCTGACCCCAAATACGGAGATCAATCTGACTCTGAGTAGAGGAACAAGACCCTCTAGCTAGGAAACTTCAGATTTAAAACCCAGCAGGAGCATTGGCACACCCCAGTCAAAACAGCCAGTCTTGGCTGTGATCAACACCCAATGCTTCTGAGGAAGGCTTAAAAAAAACCCCTGACATGTAGCAGCGGGAACAGAGGGGAGGGAATTCCTAGCTCGATTTGAAATTTTAAAAGAAAACAAGGAGCAAGAGACTTTTTATTTGATTTATTTTATTTAGTGAATGCAAATCTGCGAAGCCAAGCAATAGCCTTTTTTGTTTGGTAACTCAAGAGAAAGAGAAGAGAATGGCAATCAAGCTTCAGTAATTACAAAGTGACAAGGAAATATAAAGATTTTTTTTTTGTGCATATCTTTGACAATTCGAAAATGCCCAAATGTGGAGCATGTCATTTACACAGCAAGTGTCATTTTTAATTAATCTCATGTGGGAAACTATTTGCTTCTCAAATGTGATGGAGAAACTCAGGTCTTAAGGCATGTAATCCCTCATATTGGAAAAAATGAAGGTATATTATAACATTTTATACTGCAGAAGAAAACTTGTGAATGTTGATCCTTTTACAGCAATATTTAACATAGAGAGAGAATATATTTAACATAAAAAGAGCATAAATAATCTCAGATTTCAATATCAAGGCTGGTTATAGGAAAAAAAATACTGAAATATCAGGGCAGCAGCCAGTTTCTAACTGTAATGACCCACTGAATTACCAAAGGAAATTAGTTGCAGTAAAACACATTACACACCTACCATCCTGAGTGTTTTAACACTCTCAGGCACATTTAGATGCACTGCACATGCCTGTTGTAAACCTCCACTTCAACTCTGAACCTCAGTGCTATTACACAGACCTTAACACTTGACCTAAAGCCAAGCTGCATTGCCACCATACGATAGATGACAGATATTTTGTATGGGGACAGTCCGCTTCATTGTTAATTAGCTGCTGGTTCCCAAATTCAGGGCAGAGTCACCCATTGTGTGCACCTACATGTGCAATTAGGTCAATGCAATAAACTATGGCACAGTTTGCATTGAAGTCAACTGCTCCCGGGTGCAGCATCTGCACATGCGCCTGGAACTGCACCACTTTGAACTGGGGGTAGGGAAGCTGGGGGTAAGCTCCGGGCTCCAGGTGGCAGTGTTAGGTGGCAAAGGGGCTGGCTGGGGCACAGGGGTGCTAATGTGTGGGGTTAGGTGGCAGGCAGCGCCTGCACTTAAGCACCCTCATGTCCCAGCCAGCCCGTCACCATCTATGCATGAGTTTCAGTGCAGGTAAGTGTTCCAGCATAAGATAGTACTATCCCTGGCGGTACTATTGTACAGTGGAGTTAATTTACTGTGCCCTAATACCGGTGCACGTATAGATGGTGACACTTTACTGTGGAGCTAATTAGTCTGCTCCACAGTAAAGTGCACATGTCAATGCACCCAGTGTCTACTGTAGCTTTTATCTCAAAGGTCGCTGCTTCTCCAACATCTGGAGATCCTACAGGACTGTGTAGAGAAGCAACAGGCTGTGAAATAAAAACCAAAGCTAACAGCTGGAGCATTTCAACAGTCCCCTGCAGCTGTTGGCTGGGGCTATATGGTCCCAGTGCTAGTTCCCCACAGAGCTCAGGAACCCTGAGGAGAATCCCAGTTCCACAGCCTCACTTTCTACCATCAGAGGCAACATGTAGGGGGGGCATGTGCCCCCTAACAGGGCTGTCCCTGGGAGATGCATTTGAGACAGTGTGTCTGCAGATGCTTGCCAGCTCTGGCCCTGCCACTGATGCCACCGGTGGTGTCTGCAGGAGCTTGCCAGCTCTGCCCCCGCCACTACTGGTGGCTTCTGTGGGTGCCCCCCCAGACTCAGGAGGCACCAGTTGCCCGTGCCTACCATTGTGTGCGAGGTCCTTTATGTCAATGGGCTTGGAGGGCTGGGAGAGGAAAGGAGCCCTCTGCACCTTGAACTGCAGACATCCCTGGTGGTCATCCCGGGTCTGCACCAGTCCTGTCCCACTACTCCGGGATGGCTTACCACACCCAAGCATGGCAGTTCACGCAGGGGAACTGCTGCCGAGACCTGCTTGGTCTCCTCCTCCAGCTGCAACAGAATCATGGATGTGTCAAATGTTATGTCTGCCAGCATGCAATAACCCTTTTTTTTTTTTAAGTAACATTTTTTGTGTCCTGAGTCAAATCAGCCCAATCAATTCCAAATCCGTGAGTCATTCAAGAACCACACGTGGGCCTGCTAACGGCAAGCATCCTCCACCCCCGCCTGGGGCTTCAGGTGCTTCCAAATCCTTTGGCGGGCATCCTACGTGCGGGCCCAAACCCCTGAGGCTTGGATGCCCCTGAGTTTCTCCTGCCCTCAGCCATGCGGCTGTAGGAGCAAACTAAGGAGAAGTCTCCTGTTTCCACAAAGTCGGTGTATGGCTGAGATCTTCCCAATGGAAATGAACGTGGGAGGCTAACTATGCATTACCTCGGTCCGGGTACAATTCGCTTCTCAAATGCGATGGAGAAACTTGGGTATTAAGGCACCTAATCCCTGCCGCCACCTGGGAAGACTACCTTGGAGGTCATGGTGTTTCCCCTGTCCGGTCGGTATCTGGGTTTTGCTGTCGTTTTGTCTTTTTGAAAGGAAATGTTTCCCTGTTCCGTCACAGCCGCCGACTCAGTTCGGTGCCGCTGCCCGCCCGGCCCCCGGGCCGCGGCCAGGCTCGCTCCCC
>NW_005843052.1:43596-54236 GCF_000455745.1 Alligator sinensis
GGGTGGCAGTGGCATGGTGCGGCTGAGCTCCCAGGGGAGAGGCAGCAGGGTGCAGAGCCCTGTGCCTGGAGCGGGCAGCCCACCTCTGCCCCACGGGGGCACATGCCTCCCCCAGAGATGCACACTGCAGTGGGGAGCCCTGCCCCCCCCCCCCCCCCCCCCCCGACGAGCTGGCCGCTGCACGACCCCCCGCAGCCCCTTCCCCTCCGCAGACTTACCAGCTGGCTGCTTTCTACATGCACCGGAAGGAAGATACTGAGATTTGAGGGCTGTATCCTGAGATCACAAGTTAGGGTTAATTTGATTTGCAGATCGGGAGTCTGGCGACTGTTTCATGAGAGTTGGCATTACTGCAGATGTTACACACAGTTGCAAGGCCTTGCCACACACAGACACAGCTGCTTACAGTGGTACTGGCAGCTTCTGTAACAAGCACAGCACTACTGGAGGCCCCACAAACTGTTTGAGGACACTTTGGACAGTTCCTGGACACTACATACGCTTCTTTCCTTAATAGAGGATAACAATCCCAATCCCCAAACCACCCTTATTTATATACAGCTCTCAGAGTCACTGTCACTTAACAAACAACCTGTTGAGGAATGGCAGTGGCTCACTACACAGCCTGAATCTTGGGTTAAAGCAGGGCTGTCCAACAGTGAAGTGCCCTGGAAACCCTCCACTGCTGCACCACATTCCTACAGTGCCCTAGTGACCCACACCATGTTGCGCCACTCCCTTGACAGTGGCAAGAAGTGAAGGCCAGAGAAGGGAGGACAAGCCCAGCCCAGCCTGGAGACTCCAAATGCTGTTGCAGCTGGAACAATTTGGGGAGCAGAGGCTGGCCAGGATCCCGGGGGCTGAAACTTAACCTCTGTAGAGCCTGAGTGTCACCAGTTTGACAGCCCTGGGTTCAAGCTTTGCTCTAGACACACACTGTGGTCTGCTCCTCACCATCCCAGCTGTCACTGGGTATCTGGGCATTTATGCTGGAGAGCCAAAGCTGGCTAGACATGAGGATGATAGACATAGGACTCCCTACTGTGTCATTGGCTACAAAAGCAGTTTACCTTCACCACGTTGTCTCTTCTAGACTTAAGCTAACCTTTTGGAGGAAGTTTATGCCTGGTGAGGTAGTGGATCCCTGAATGCACTAGTAAAAAGAGCTGTTATTAGCCCATGAGGTTTTTTGGTTAAATGTACTTTCTTTTATTAGACCAACTAAATAGTTGTCAAAATTGTTCTTTGAAAGCTTTTGGGCACAAACACCCTTCTTATTAGCCCACAGTACTCAGAGACCACAAGTCCATTTGAAGAGACAGGACATGGCCTTAAACATTACAGGTTGGTTGTTTGTCTGTTTGTTTCAGTAAAATAGTGACATGATTTTGGAATGAGCCCTTTCAGGAAGAGCAGCTGCCTGGCTCCAGTACTGAGAGTGAACATATCTTTGTGCATCACCTGCACTAGGATTTTCTCGACTTCCCTATGATGAACATGGTGGGATTGTGGATGGGCCAGTTTGTACTTGAATGGGGGACTCTTTTTTTTTTTCTCCCCAGATGCCGGTGATTTTTGAGGAGGTGGCTGTGTATTTCACCAAGGAGCAATGGGCTCTGCTGGACCCCAGTCAGAGAGTCCTCTACAGGGACGTCATGCTGGAAAACTATGAGACTGTGACCTCGTTCGGTAAGGATTCTTGTCAGCTGGGTTATTAGAAGCAGTGGGATCTCTATGGTGCAAGATTCCCAAGGATCAGTACCACAAGTTAAAGAACCCATGTACTAATGACAGTTTCCTCCACAGTCCATTCAGAGACAGTGGATGGGCTAATCCATGCCTCATTCAGGGCCTCCAGGCTGTGCTGTATGTCCCTGCCTGTGCACCTGTGTATAAAAATGCACCTCGACCAAGATTTTGCATTTTCCTCCCTTCCCATGACTGGTTCCCTTCCCAGAAACTGGCAACACTTGGAATACCTGTACTGTGCCAGATTCCTGACATCCCCCTCCCCGCCCCCCCCCAATGGTTTGAGGCAATCACAACAATAAAGTCCTGATCTGACCTGCTTTCTTCCACTGCAGTAGGATTCCCAGTTCCCAAACCCAACTTGATCTCCCAGCTGGAACAGGGAGAAGAGCCGTGGGTCCCAGACCTCCAGGACTCAAAGGAATGGGAAATCCCAAGAAACATCCCCACAGGTGAGGAACTGGTTAAACAGATGTTGAATACATCCATTGCTGACATAAACAGCTGCAGATCCCAACAGGGCCTTCTGGCTTCCCCCAGTTCTGCCTCGCTTCACCTGGGTCAGGATTTTCCTGGCCTGTGTCAGATCCTTATGTGAGAAGCAAGGGGGCAGGGGGTTCTTTCCCTGAACCCACTGTATATTTGGGAGTGATGTCAGACAATCAGGCAAAAATGCCTTTCTCGGGGTGTCTGAATGCTTATCTAACTTCTCTCCCAACTATACAGTTTGTCTAATAGAAGATATCACCATAAGAAAAAACAAACTCTTGCTTCTTGCTTGTTCTCTGGACCATCATGGCTACAACAGCATTCCAACCCTCCTTACATCATGGTGGCAGATGTCACTCATGAATTCCTTCCCAACCTGACTTGAGACCAGGCAGCACTCCCATCCCTCAGTACTACAAGCAGGTGTGAAGGCAGAAATTGCCTCTTCCTTCTGTTACGCAAAAAGACCGGAGAGGAGCCCTTGGCTTCTGATTCTTGCCCACCCTAGCAATTATTGGTGGGGGGCATTATTATTATTATTATTATTAGGCCCCATGCCCCTTTCTGAAGCTTCCTTTCTCTGTGACACAGGGAACGATGTCTACCTGGACTGCTCCCCTATCCAAGCAGGGAATGGGGTGGGGAGCAACAGCATGGAAGAGGGTCCTCAGAAGGGAGGCCTGCAGCCAGGGCAACTCCACAGCATACTATTGGAGGAATTACAAGGGGATACAGCCCTACACCCCAAGAAGGAAGAAGCATTTGCAAGGTTATGTGGGGCAGAGAAGCAGCTGGGAAACTCCCCAAGGACCACACTGCCTGACAACACTCGCCCAGGGGAGGATAAGGAGCACCTGAATGAAACCACAGTCAAGCCGGGAACCTACCTCATCATTCACCAGCACATCCAGACAGGGGAGAACCCCTACCCCTGCCCCATCTGTGGGAGGACCTTCAAGCAGAAGTCAGATCTCACACTCCACCAACGCATTCATGTAGGAGACAGACCCTATAAGTGCCCTGACTGTGGCAAGGGCTTCAGCCAGAACTCGAACCTCCGCAAACACCAGAGGATCCACACAGGGGAGAGGCCCTACCGCTGCCTGGAGTGTGGGAAGGATTTTGCTAGGTCCTGGTCTCTTGTTTTGCACCGAAGAGTCCACACAGGTGAAAGGCCCTACAAATGCCCTGATTGCGGGAAGGATTTTGCTAGGTTCTCATCCCTTATTTTGCATTGGAGAGTCCACACAGGGGACAAGCCCTACAGTTGCCCTGAGTGTGGAATGGGCTTCACGCAGAGCTCGCATCTCATTTCACACCGGAGAGTTCACACTGGGGAGAGGCCTTACAAGTGCCCTGACTGCGGGAAGGGCTTCAACCATCGCTCAGATCTGATTCGCCACCGCAGAGTCCACACGGGGGAAAAGCCCTACAAGTGCCCTGATTGTGGAATGGGCTTCACGCAGAGTGTGCACCTGAGTTCACACCGGAGAGTCCACACGGGAGAGAGGCCCTACAAATGCCCTGACTGTGGGAAGGGATTCAACCATAACTCAGACTTGATTTGCCACCAGCGAGTCCACACGGGGGAAAAGCCGTACCAGTGCTCTGACTGCGGGAAGAGCTTCACCCAGAGGTCAACCCTTAGTTCACATCAGAGAGTCCACACAGGGGAGAGACCTTATTGCTGTCCTGATTGCAGGAAGAGCTTCAAGAAGCGTTCACAGTTGATTTCCCACCGAAGAGTCCATACGGGGGAGAGGCCCTACTGCTGCCCCGACTGTGGCAAGGTCTTCAAGCAGCGCTCAGTCCTCATTTCCCACCAGAGAGTCCACACGGGGGAGAGGCCTTACAAATGCCCCGACTGTGGCGTGGGCTTCACACAGAGGACGAACCTGAGCTCACACCGGAGAGTCCACACTGGGGAGAAGCCCTACAAGTGCCCTGACTGTGGGAAGGGCTTCAGGCAGATATCAAACCTGAATGACCATCAGAAAAACCATACGGGGGAGAAACCCTACAGATGTCCCGAGTGTGGGAAGAGCTTCAAGTGGAGCTCGGGGCTGATTTCCCACCGGAAAATTCACATAGGAGACAAACCGTACGCGTGCCCTGTATGTGGGAGGAGCTTCATTGAGAGATCGTACCTTATTAGGCACCAGAGGATCCACACAGAAGATAAACCATATGCATGCACTGTGTGTAGGAGGAGCTTCAGCCAAAAATCCTACCTTATTAGACACCAGAGAATCCACGAGAGACCCTACAAGTGCCCTGAATGTGGGAAAAGCTTCAGTAAACGCCCAGCCCTCATTGTACATGAAAGAAAACATACGGGAGAGAGGCCCTACAAGTGCACTGTCTGTGGGAAAAGCTACAGGGCAAAGGGCTCCCTAACATCCCACCAGAAGCTCCACGCAGGGTAGAAGGCAGCAGGCGCTCTCTCTGTGGAGCAATGAGTCTCTGCCCTCTTACATCTAAAAATACATGTGACTTGAGTAGGAACAGCGGGGGATAAGTAGAGGTGGGTTGTGGCCAAGGGAGGAGTGGGTACTGAGTGGAATGGGGAGAGACGTTTCTTTCCATGCCACACACAATTTGCAGTTTAGGGTAAAGATAAAAATGCCCCCTTGCAGTTTGTCTCTGAGTGGTCCCTGCAGTTCCTAAAGCCCCTCAATGCAGGTGGCCGTTGAATGTTCATCAGGAATGCAGCCAAGGACCAGCGGGGCCATAGTAGTTTGGCAGTGAAATGCCAGAGGATATCCAAGACAGTAACCCTGCACACCTGGCCCCTCATTACCCCTCTCTACTCCCCCCAGGGTCTGCAAATCCCAGAGCTGCTTCCTTGCCTGCAGTAACAGTCCCTGGAACCTCAGATCTTGCCACCTTTTGGACCCTGCTCACTTACCAAGTGTACTGAAGGAAGGAACAGAGCTACACCACCCGCGATGCTTAGCACAATGTTCAGTGTACCGGGCATCCAGGAAATCCAAGGGGAGGCACTGGAGTTGATTATTGAAGAATACTGGGTAGAAATTCTGCAGAAAAGTGGGGGTCTTAATCTTCTGGATGCACGTGAACAGCATCCTCATGTTACCTGCTCTGTTCTTCCTGTTCTCACTATGTGATTTGTCGTGCATTGGACAATTTCTTTGTTTTCATAACACTCAGCAACAGCTTGCCTGTTTTGCTGACTTCTGCAGCATCCTGTTAGGATTCATTGCCTGTGGGATGGTGGACATCCAGCTAGCAGGCTTTGCTTTTGATTTCCTATTTCAATATTTTACATGCACAAAGAAGGAATAATATAGGATGTTTTTTTAAATATTGATACATAGTAACTTGAGGAGTTCCTTTATAGCTTAGAAATTAGAATGTAGTCACTTAAGAAGTTACATATGGCTTAAATTATTAAAAAGTAAAACAAACAAACAAAAAGACAAAACAAAGAAATGCCAAGTAATTATGTTTAAAGGCATGCACACAATTTGTGGTGATAGTGTGTCAAGTGAAAATCAGAGATTTGCTTCGCATGAAGTATCACAATGGACTGAAGCCTAGCACCGTCTGCCAGCTTACTTAAGAGTTTGTAGGTGGCAGGTGCGCATGACATGCTGCCTAATACTTTTTCTGTGGCTGCTTTTTATATTAATTTCTCATGTTTTTCCAGAGCTTTTCCCAGTTTTTGAATGTATGCAAATCTATACCCTATAAACTTTAAAATGATAAATAATGTGTGGGTATATAGTAAACGCAAATACCTTAAAACCTTCTGAGACTATCTACTCCTTAGTGTATTAGGGTATAGATTTTTTTTTTACCTAGAATGGTTTCTATTTATCCCCGTATGTTCCTAATAAAATGGCAGTTGTGAAACTGCTGTCTGGGCAGTATCCTAATATCTTCTATGTTCTTGAGTTCTGATAATGATGAGTGAGGAACCTTACATTGGGTCCATTTTCTCCTTCACGCGCTCCCCTCCAAACCCATCTACAGTTATGAGTCTACTCACCGAGTCAGTGCAGGGGACAAACAACCTCAGAAACAAAACACAGGACAGAACCCAGACTGGGTGTAAGTGTTATGTGTCACTCACAGGCGGAGTGGTTGGTCCTGGGAGGAGGTGATACAGGGACAATGCCAAGTATTACAGAGTGTGTACACATGAACTAAGTAGACTTAAAATAAGGTGACTTCCCTAAGAGGCTGAGGCTGAGAGGGCTGATGCTGGGCAGACAAACTAATCTAGAGTAAGGTCTGTGAGGCACGGACATGACTGTGGGGGAGGCTGGAGGCCATGATTAGGACCCTTAAGGCATAGTTAGAACTAAGAGGGTCACAATTAGTGCTGCAAGGCAATAAGGCTTGGAGAGCCAGGATCAGTGCCTAGAGGGCAAGTTTGATACCAGTAAGACATAAAAATGCAAGGCAGCCAGTAAAAGAAACTTGTCAGCGAATGGAGGGTCTGGTGGCAAAGAGGACTCGGGATCCAGTAAAGAAAGGGAAGGGAAAGGAACCTATAGGCAGCATCACCAGGATCAGTCCAGGGCTCTGGGGCAGGCTCCGTATATGATAAAATGTAGCAGGCAAGACAGCAAAAGGGAGTACACCAAAGAGCTGGAGTGAGGGGGAGGATTAGTTTGGCCATTAGGGCTTGCCACAGCCTGGCCAGACCTATCCCAAGCATTCACTTCCCATCGTTCTAGTTTCCTGGTGGCTTCTGTGGTACCCTGGCTTTTGGCCATGTTAATTAGATCCCCGCTTGGGTGATGAATCCTCTTTTCCCAGTATTCTGTTACTCTTTTCTCTCTCCCAGACTCTGGCCCTGTTGAAGGGGTCATCAAAACCCCATCCCCTGCCCTGAACCCATTCTAGGAGGGAATGACACAGCGCAGCCACCAGATAACAGTCAATATATGTTTGTTCCAGTGTGAAACAACCAAGACATTTCAGTGTCGATATATAAGAGTTCTGGGGTATTGTCTTGGACGAGGCTTGCTCCTGGCTCTGGGGCTTCAGAGGCTTCATGATTGTAGGAGATGGTGGGACGTGTAGAATGCCTGTGAAAACAAAGTAATAAGCTAAAGGAGTCACCCAGTGTGAGCGAGATAGTGATTTGGGAAGAGGCAATGGTAAAATTAGCAAACCAGAGGTAAGAGAGGTGAGGCATTGAGTGGGAAAAGAACCATGGACAGCAGGAGCTGCTGAGAGGATGTGAATCTAGATCTACTTGAAAAGCCAGTAATAAAGGCTCGCGTTGTTCTGCCACCCTTATATGCAAACAGGAGTGTAGTTTTATAACTGTGTTGGTCTAAGCACATAGACAAGGTTCTTTGGGTGAATCTGATTTCTTTTATTAGACCAACGCAAATAGTTGGAAAAATTCTTCTTAGCAATCTTCCCTGCTGATCTCTTCCCATGATGACTAGTGAATGCAAGTTGTAATGGGTAGGCTTCAATAGGAGTCCGGCCAAGGTGTAGCCCATACCCTGGTGGTTAGAGCACTCTTAGCTTGCACATTCAAGCCCCCTCTCTGGGAACCCTACATCTCCTGACTACTCTCCAAATGCCCTAACCGCTAGGCTAAGGGACTGAAATATGGAAGAGCCTCCGTAATCCTGCCCCCCCTCCATTTTAACACCAGGGGTGTGCTCAGAGCAGTTCTGTCATAGTTACTCAAATCCAAGACAGTTGTTTCTTTTCTCTTCATTCAACATACATCACCCATTGTATGCTGAGACTATCAAGGGGTGTATCATCTGGGGATTGAATATAAATAAAATAAAACTAATTAAAATGTGCTGCAGGGGTAGAATACTAGCATGAAAGCTGCCCTCCATCAAGAGAAGTGCACTATCTGGAAGGCTGGCTAAGGAACAAACACCTCAGAGGTCACAACTTCGGCTGATACTGGAAAATGCCTCTCTCCAGTTATAACAGATGCCCAAATTTCTTGGCAGTGTGAGTATGATAAAGTATTGCAAATATAACCGCTCTGCACAGCTTTAATTCATTTTTCATTAAAATAATCCAGTGGTACTGAGTGGAATCCACAGCGTCAAAATTGTGCTCCCCTGTTGAGTCTTTGTGAGTTCTTTGCAATAGAAGAATTGGCTCTATTGTTTTTACTGTAGTCAAGAAATAAATGAAAGTTAAGAGGTGACATTTTCAGTGGGTACCTTGAATCTAGCAGGAGCTGCCTCGAATGATGACTCTGAAATGCATGCTAAACTGTGGCCTACCCACAAAAGTTAAAATACAAAATACTGATGCTAACTACATAGTGCAAGAGGATGTGAATTCATGGCTAGGCCATCTGGGAAGAAATAATGAGGTATCAGTTCCAGCTTGTATTACTATACTCATGATGATTTTAAGGAGGCTCCTGGTTGTCTGGTATATAACCGTGTGAAATGTCTATCCTGGATTAATTAGTATGGTAAATATTTCTTTTGCAATGAACTCATGTTATGTGCAGGAAGAGTCATTCTCCATATGTGATAAATGTCTCCTCCTGATTTACTTTTGTTTTGCTGTTTCCTCCTGATTTACCTTGTTTTGCCTAGCAGTTCCCTTGGTCTTCCAAGGACACTCCCCAAAACTTGTGTTTTTCCTGGTTGTTAATCAGTTTCTTGATACGTTCCAAACGTAGTAGAAATGGATAACCTCTTGTCACTGAGAAACAAAGTTCAAATTGGAACTTGCTGATAACCAATAATGAGCAGTTTGGTTAACAGGGTTTTCCTGTTGATTAGTGCTTGGGACTCTCTCTTGATTTACACAACTACAAGAATGCTTTGAAGATGCTGGATTAAGATATAAGAAAGATGTGGAAGAGCTAACAGGGCATGCTTCGAGTGAGAAATCTCTCTGACACCAACTATTGCTGCACCCAGCTTACCCGAGAAGTTGAAGAGAAACAGATGGCCTTTTTGTCACCTGTTTGGTGAGAAATCATCACCTTATAGCTAATTATTGGACTTTGATTTGGGCTCATTTAACCTTGAATACTTGTAGTAAATAAAGCCTTTCTGTCATTTATCCAATGAGCGTTTGTGTCAGTCCTCTGATAGTAGTCCAGGACCCCATGTTTTTATTTGCTAACATTGAGTTTGAAAATGTAGATCCTTTGCTAATTTTTAATGGCCTGTTTCAGGTTCCTGATCATTGGTACCTTCCCTACTAATTTTTAATAACTTATTTGGGAATTACATGGAAAATGAACTAATTTGGGCAATTTCGGGGTAGATTTTACATCAGTATCTGACACTTAAAAGAGGGAAGAGCATCTTTTCAGGGGCATTTATATCAATAAAATAAAACTAACAAAAATTGCTGATTTCCTCTTTGTCTGACTTTGACCTGGACATTAGGAAATCAGGATAATGCTTATGTTAAAACACTGAGCAGATTTGATGCCAACGTTTAGGAAATAGAGGGAGAACAGGGAACACGAGACTGTTTGTCTGATAATTCAGAAGAAAGAGCAATACCTGAGGTGAATTTTAATCAAGTTCCAGTATCTAGAGAGAGACAAGGAAATATAAGGATCTTTTCTTCTGCTCGCATCTGAAAATTAGAAAATGCCAAACTGTGGTGTACACAAGGTTTTGTGTAAATCCAGTACCTTTTATTAAACTAATTCAGATAGTTGGAAAAAGTCTTCTTTGCGAGCTTTTGGGTACAAACACCCTTTGTCAGGCCAAGGAGGGATGCAGACGGTCTGTGCTGGTGCTGGATGGAGTGGCCTTGCATTGTGTACTGGCCTCGGGCTGCTTTACTGCAGATGCTTCCTCAGCCTGGTGAAGGGGGTTGTACCCGAAAGCTTGCGAACAAGAACTTTCCCTCCTATTTGAGTTCGTCTAATACAAGATATTGGATTTCCCCAAAGGACCTGTCTGCCTGTGTCCCGAGACCAACACGGCTACAACCTGCACCCCTGAAATGTGGTGCCTGTCATTTACACAGTGAATGTGTCAGTTTTACTTAGAAACCATGCGAGTCTTAAGCAGGATGGAGTATTAAGGAATACAACATAATCCCGCACCAAGGAGAAATAAGTCCGGTTGCCACTTCCCCCGCAAAGCTAAGGAAGTGTCGGGCCATTTTTAAACGGAGAGGGAAATGTGTGCGTCTTGATCTTTGTACAGCAATATTTATTGTAAAGAGAGAATACAGAAAAGACGTGGGTGATTTTACATATCCGTGCTGATGTATAGAAAAAAACCATGCCATCTCAGGACAGCAGCCAGTTGTGACCTGTCGCATCCCCCCCTACACCCGCCCCGGCTGCCGAAGGAAACCGGGCGCCGCAGCGGGGCAGGAAGGGGCCTGGGCAGCGGAAGCGGAAGTAGCGGCGCTGCCGGGTGTCCGGGCCGGGCCGGGGCTGGTGGTGCGGGCCG
>NW_005843052.1:54267-64011 GCF_000455745.1 Alligator sinensis
CGGGCGCGGCGGGAAAGCAGCGGAGATGTCTGGGGAGGACTCGTTGCAGGTCAGTCAGCGCCGCCGAGTCCCGAGAAAGGGTCTTCCCCGACGGCCGGCAGCGTCCTGTTGGGGCGGGTGTGATCTCCCGTGAATCGCGGGGAGATCCTGCTTTGGGCACCGGGCTCAAGCCCTGGGCGCGCGGAGCAGCTCGCAGCGCCGCTCCCGCATTGGTCCTGGGCTCGGGCGCAGGTCGTGGGCGCCGCACCTCCCTCCCTCCCTCTTCAACGTCCCGTCAGAAACCCGCGTCCCCGCGGCCGGCCTTGCTCACACACGGCTGTCGGGAGTTGCCCACTTGCCACGCGCACCTGCCAGCATTGCTATCACGTACCAAACCTTCGGAGGGGCGGCGGCGTCTCACGACGCATCCGGGCAGGTGGGTTAAAGCAGGGCCGTCAAACTCGCCGGGGCCCAGCTTCAGCGCGGGCTGTGTGTTCACAGGCCGCGCGGCAGTGAGCCCCCCTCGGGCTGCGTGCCCTCCTGATGCCATATCGTATGAGACCTGCCACACGCATGCTGCTGCACCGTGTACCGGCACTGCCCCTGGTTCACCCCAGCTCCCCACGCCTCGCTGCGCTGCCCACTTGAGCAGTGGCAGGAAGCAGGGCCCAGCCCTGGAGACTGGATGTTGTTGCAGCCAGAGCAATGCGGGGGAGCAGGAGCCCAGGGGCTGCAGCCTAACCCCTCATGGGCCACGTGCAGCCGGCGAACCACCTGGACAACCCTGGATCAAGCTTTGCTCTAGATTCATGCTGTGATCCAATCCCAGTCAAACCAGCTGGTCCTGTGTATCTGCTGATTCAGGCTGAGTCAAAGATAGACCATCAATATGATAATGGACACGTCAAAGTGGCTATGCAATACCGCATGCCCAACTTTTCTGGGTTGACTTCAGAGATAGATAGATAGATAGATGTGAAGTCAGCCCGGAGAAGATGGGCATCAGGTATTGCATAGCCACTTAGATGTGTCCATCATCCAAAAGCAGCAGTCTGTGGTGATGGCAGGATACCTGGCATCAAATTTTCCTCAGTGAATAGTAAACAACATATTTTTATATTTTTACTATAATAACAAATACACTAGTAACATTGGAAAAGGGCAGTGGTAGAGATGACTGACAGTGAAGCACTGGAGGCACTCTCGACACTCAGGACGGGTAGATTTTGTTTTATGAATCTGAATGAGAGATGTACATTTAACTACAGGACTAATGCCATAATATCTTTTGACCGTATTTTGCTTAGTTGTGCTTTTGTAAACATTACATATCATCTAGAAATCAGTGCATATTCCAATAGTCATATATGTTTTTGCTTTGTTATTAGACTGACTAATATAGTACTAGCTCCCTAGCACATTAGTGAAGTATCTCATTTCTCTTTAACTAAAGAAAAATGTATGTTGTGTTGTTGTGTTCTATGTGATGCATATGTGTGCATCACCTGAACCAGTGCTCACATGCAAATGTGGTTTGTCTGATGCTTGCCCCCAGGGAGACTTGGCTCTGACTTCCTCCTGCTGGAAGGGGGTTGCTGCTCTTTTCCTATTCAACCCTTCCTGTATATGTATGACTTCTTCTGTCTGTCACACAGTCTCTTCTTCCAACCTTCCTGTAGGTTCGTCTTTTGTTCCTCTTATAGTTTCTGAGCTTGTGCATCTGCTGCCCCAAAAGGCTTTGGACTCTTTATTTTCCTCTACCCCTTGGCCTTTTCCTAAATGCCAGACATCTCCCATTGCCTTTTCAGCTCCATATAGCTTCACTGGTAGCCCACAATTTCTTATAATATCTTTGAACTGCAGAGCCACAGTTTTATTCCCTTAGGAGAGCTTACCTTCAGTCTCCTAAAAAATAATGGTGGCTAGTGGCCCTCTAGTAAGGACAGCCTCGCTTCCACATGCCAGAATGATGGTCCTACTGAAAAAGGGCAGTTCCTTTACAAGAAAGTGAGATGCCAGTGATGCCAAAATAGAGTTCTGCACTAGTCCTTGTGAGATGGGTGAGTTCGACAAACACCAAGTCAAGTCCCAGAATCAGCATATTCTGACATCAAAATTTCACCATAGAACAAGTTTGTTGTTAAGGAAAGCTTTCAAAAATGCTGCAACTCCCCAGGAGTTCCTGGTCTCTGGAAAGAGAAGGCTATTCCCAACTTCCCTGTGACTGTGGTGATGGGATTGTGGATGGGACAGCAGGTACTGAGCGGGGAAACTCTGTTTTTATCCCCAGGTGTGCGTCTCCTTCGAGGAGGTGGCTGTGTATTTCACCAAGGAGCAATGGGCTCTGCTGGACCCCAGTCAGAGAGCCCTCTACAGGGGTGTCATGCTGGAGAACTATGAGGCTGTGACCTCACTGGGTAAGGATTCTTGCCAGCTGGGGTATTAGAAGTGGTGGGATCTCTGTGGTGCAGCATTTCAGAGGGATCAGCCCCCTGAGCTGAAGGTTGCATGTGATAAATCTGTTCCCACCACATTCTGTTCAGACACAGTGGATGAGCTGATCTGGGCCGCATTCAGAGCCTCCACACTGTGCTGTATGTCCCTGCTTGTGCACCTGTGCATAAAAATGCACTTCAGCCAAGATGTTACATCTTGTGTCCCACAACTGGCTCTAGGCCTAGAAAGTTGGCATATTTGTGCTGTCTCCATGTGAGGCGATCACAACAGTAAAGTCCTGGTCTGACCTGCTTTCTTTCACTGCAGCAGGATTCCCAGTTCCCAATACCAGCTTGATCTCCTGGCTGGAACAGGGGGAAGAGCTGTGGGTCACAGATCTCCAGGACTCAAAGGAATGGGAAATCCCAAGAAACACCTGCACAGGTGAGAAACTGGTTAAACAGATGGCTGACATCCATTATTGGCTTAAACAACTACTTTTCTTTCCATGAGTTGTGCCTCATCTCACCTGGCTTAAGATTTTCTCTGGTCTGTGCCAGATCTTTTTGTGAGAAGCAAGGCAGGTTTTGATGATATCTTTTTCTTGAAAACCCATTATATAGTTGGGAGAGATGTTAGACAAACTTTGAACTACAGAGTGCCTTTCTTTAGGTGCCTGAAACTTGTCTAGCATTTCTCCCAGTCATAAAGTTGGTCCAAAGAAGACAGCAGACAAAATCCCCTTGCTTCTCGCGTGTTTTCTGGACCATCACAGCTACAACAGCACTCCAACCTGCTGCAGGTGGCAGATGTCACTCATGGTTTCCCTTCTGCCCTGACTGGGACCAAGCAGAAGTGCCTTCTTCCTCAGTGCTGTGAGCAGGTGTAGAGGCAGAAATTGCCTCCTATTCTCTGGGATGTAGAAGGGCTGTTTAGACACCCTCACAGCTATTGTCAAGCGTCTTTTATTATTATTTTCCCCCCTGTGTCCCTTTTTGAAGTTTCCTCTCTCCCTGGCACAGGCATCCATCTGGATTCGTTTCCTGTCTCAGAAGGGGATGGGATGGTGAATGAGAGCATGGAAGAGAGTCCTCAGAAGGGAGATCTGCAGCCGGGGGAACCCTACACCATGCTCTGGGAGGAATTCAGAGGGGACACATCTCCATACACCAAGCAGAAAAAAGAATGTGAGAGGTTATGTGGGGCAGAAAGGCTGCTGGAAAACTGCCCAAGGATCACACTGGCTGATGACACTCACCCAACGGGGAATCAGGAGCACCTGAATGAAACTCCAGTCCAGCAGGGGAGCTACCTCATCATCCACCCATTCATCCACATGGAAGACAACCTGTACCCTGGCCTCACCTGTGAGAGGAGCTTAAAGAAGTCGGGCCTTAGCATCCGCCAGCGCATCCAGGCAGGAGAGAGACCCTATAAGTGCCCTGACTGTGGCAAGGGCTTCAGCCGGACTTCAAATCTCCGCAAACACCAGAGGGTCCATACAGGGGAGAGGCCCTACCGCTGCCTGGAGTGCGGAACGAGCTTCATGGGCAGCTCGTCCCTCGTTACACACCAGAAAGTCCACACTGGGGAGAGGCCCTACAGCTGTCCTGACTGCGGGAAGGGCTTCAAGCATCGCTGGGACCTGATTCGCCACCAGAGAGTCCACACAGGGGAAAAGCCCTACAGTTGCCCTGACTGTGGAATGGGCTTCACGCAGAGCGTGCATCTCCGTTCACACAGGAGAGTCCACACGGGGGAGAGGCCCTACAAATGTGCTGACTGTGGGAAGGGCTTCAATAACAACTCAATCCTGGTTTGCCACCAGAGAATCCACACGGGGGAGAAGCCCTACAAATGCCCTGACTGTGGGATAGGCTTCAAACAGTACTCGAGCCTCAGTTCACACCGGAGAGTCCACACGGGGGAGAGGCCCCACAAATGCCCCGACTGCGGGAAGGGCTTCAAGGAGCGCGTGCAGCTGAGTGTCCACCGGAGAGTCCACACAGGGGAGAGGCCCTACAAATGTCCTGATTGTGGGAAGGACTTTAAGCAGCGCTCTGCCCTGATTTCCCACCAGAGAGTCCACACAGGTTTGTGGCCCTACAAATGTCCTGACTGTGGAAGGGGTTTCAGCCACAGGTGGAACTTGAATGACCATCAGAAAAGCCACACAGGGGAGAAACCCTACAGCTGTCCTGACTGTGGGAAGAGCTTCAAGCGGAGCTCAGGGCTGGTTTCCCATCAGAAAATTCACACGGGAGATAAACCATACACATGCCCAGAGTGTGGGAAGAGCTTCAGCGAGAGATCCTACCTTGTTATACATCAGAGAATCCATACAGACGAGAAACCATACACATGTTCAGCCTGTGGGAAGAGCTTCAGTCAGCGATCCTACCTCATCAGACACCAGGGGATCCATGAGAGACCCTACAGATGCCCCGAGTGTGGGAAGAGCTTCAGTAAACGCTCAGCCCTCGTTTTACATGAGAGCATCCACACAGGAGACGGGCCCTACATGTGTACTGTCTGTGGGAAGACCTACATGGCAAAGGGCTCCCTAACATCCCACCAGAAGCTCCACGCAGGGTAGAAGGCAGCAGGAACTCTCTCTGTGGAGCAATGAGTCTGTGCCCTCCTACAGCACAGTAATTTGAGTAGGAGTAAGGAGGTGGAGGGTTGTGGCTAAGCGAGGAAGGAAGAATGGATACTGAGTAGATGGAGGGTTTCAAATAGAGATAAAAATACCACCTTGCATTTGGTCTCTGAGTGGTCCCTGTAGCCCCCAAAGCCTCTCAAAATGTGTGGCTATTGAATGTTCTTCAGGGAAGTAGCAACTGGCAATGAAAGCAGCTGTTCTGAAATGACAGAGACAGTGACTCTGTACACATGGCCCTTCCTTACCCCTTTCTGCTCCTTCCCCCCACCCTCCTCCCCAGGGTATGTGAATCCAAGAGTTCATAGTCATAGAAACATGGTCATAGAGAAGTAGGGCTGGAAGGGACCTCCATAGGCCATCTAGTCCAACCACCTGCCTGAGGCAGGCTTCTCCCTGTCCAAACCATCCTGTACAATCATCATATAAACTCGACAGCAGACTGCCCTCAACCCTGACACAACATAGATTTAACACCCTAACCTGCCACAGGTAAAGCAGGGGAGCCACAGCAGCCAATGTCCTGTTTCTATAAAATGTCAATAAATGCTTGAGAGGTCCCTGATAGAACATCATGCCCTCCACCACAGAAGAGAGCAAAAACTCCCACAATCCATACCAAACTGACCATGGGGTGAAATTCCTTCCTGACCCCAAATACGATGATCAGTTTGAACCTGAGCGGAGGGGCAAGACCCTCTACCCAGGAACCTCTGGCTTTGCTCATAGCAGGAAAATTGACACACCCCAGCTGAAGTCTTCAGCCTTAGCTGTTGCCAACACCCAAAGCCTCTGGGGAGGCTTAAAATCACTCTCACACATTTAATAGGATGTGGGGCGTGGGGGGATCAGAGCACCCAGCAAAGCTCAGAATCATGGGAAATACCCATGGTAGAAAATAGGCATAGCTATACCTATATTATCCCCAACCAGTGACTGTCGAACCTCTTCTTGATCACCTTCAGTGATGGAGAGTCCACAACTTCGCTAGGCAGTCTGTTTCTCTGCCTCACTGCTCTTAACAGTGAAGAAGGTTTTTTGGCTATCCGATCTAAATTTACTTTGCTGCAACTTCAAGCCACTGGTCCATGTCCTCCTTCCTTTAGCAAGGGAGAAAAGGTTCTTTCCCTCTTTACAGCAGCCCTTTAAGTATCTTAAGACTGCTATCATATCCCCTCTTAAGCGTCATTTCCACAAGCTGAATGTACCTAGCTCCTTCAGCCTCTCCTTATGATTTGCCTTCCAAGCTCTTGATCATCTTTGTTGCCTGCCTCTGGACCCTCTCTAACTTCTCCATGTCTTTTTTAAAATGTGGAGCCCAGAACTGCACACAGTACTCCAGCTGAGGCCTAACCAGTGCCAAGTAGAGGCACTATCACCTCCTGTGTCTTGCCTTGCACCTAATGCTTCTAGTGATGTAGCCCAAAACTGCATTAGTATTTTGTGTGACTGTATTACCCTGCAGACTCATGATGAGTCTGTGGTCTACCAAGACTCCCAAGTCCTTTTCCACAGAGCTGCCATCCAGCCAGGTGTCCCCCATTTTGTGTTGGTCTTTTTGATTAATCCTGCTGAGGTGCAGCACCTTACATTTGTCTGCATTGAACTTAATCCTGTTAGTTCTAGCCCAACTTTCCAGTCCTGCCAAGATCCTTCTGAATTGCACTCTCATCCTCCAATATGTTCACAATCCTTCGTGGTTTTGTCATCCACAAACTTGCTCAAGATGATTTCTATGCCAGCTTCCAAAATATTAATAAACACATTGAATAACATTGGACCCAGGGCAGACCCCTGTAGGACTCTACTCAAAACCTTCTGCCATTCTGACATGGACCTGTTAATAATTACCCTTTGTTAATGGCTACTGATCCAGATATCTATCCACCTTGTAGTAGTTTTATCCAGCCCATGTTTCTCCAATTCGTGAGGTCCTGCCGGACCTTGTCAAAAGCCTTGATGAATTCCAAATGCACTGTATCCGCAGCATTCCCTTCATCCACCAGTTACTATGTCAAAGAAGGAGATCAGGTTTGTCTGACACAACTTGCTTTTTATAAATTTGTGCTGGCTTCTTGTGATCAGCCTTTCCTCCTCCAGATTCTTGCAAATTGCATTAGGATATGCTCCAGTAATTTCCCAGGTATTTAGGTGAGCTAACTGGTTTGTAGTTCCCCAGGTCCTCCTCCTTACCTTTTTTAAAGGGGGATACTACATTGGCCGTTTCCAGTCCTCTGGTACCTGCCCCATCTCCCCCAACTTCATGGAGATCGTTGCCAAGAGCTCTGAGATCTCTGCCAGTTCCTTCAGGACTCTGGGATGATGCTCATCTGGCCCTGCTGAATTGAATTCATTCAGACCCAACAAAAAATCTCTGCCCGTCTTTTTTATCTTAAGGGAGATGAGGTCAACGTCATTTACTTGGACTTTAGGAAGGCCTTTGACTTGGTGTCCCATGGGGCTCTCAAGGTAAAACTAGGGGACTATGGGCTCAACAATTCAATGATCAGATGAGTGAGAAACAAGCTGTGGGGTTGGACCCAGAGAGTACTAATAGCTGGATCTGCGTTGATCTGGTGGAAGGTAGCCAGTGGGGTCCCCCAGGGTTCAGTATTTGGACCAGTGCTTTTCAACATCTACATCAATGATCTGGAGGTGGGGGTGAAAAGCACACTGGCAAAGTTCACTGATCCAGGCAGATCTAGATGGGTGGACCAGAACCAGATGCTGTTCAACACTGAGAAGTGTAAAGTGCTCCATCTGGGGAGGAAAAATCCACAACAAACTTACATGCTCAGTGGTGCTACACTAGCTAGCACCACATCCAAAAGGCACCTGGGGGTCATAATTGACCATAACATGAATATGAGCCACTAGTGTGATGTTACAATTAGCAGAGCAAACAATACACTGTCATGCATCAACTGATGCATCTCAAGCAAAACTAAGGAAGTTATTCTCCAGCTGTACTCAGCTTTGGTGAGGCCGCAGCTGGAGTACTGCGTCCAGTTCTGGGTGCCGCACTTCAAGAAGGATGTGGAGAAGCTTGAGAGAGTCCAGAGAAGAGCCACTCGTGATTAGAGGCTGAAGAGCAAGCCATACAAGCAAAGGCTGACAGGTATGGGACCATTCAGCCTAGAAAAGAGAAGACTTTGTGGGGGATTGGGTGGCAGGGGCTAGGCAAACAAGTGTTCACTAAAGCGCCCCAGAGGAATGCCAGGAGCAACAGTCATAAACTAGAAGAAGGTTTCAGGCTGGATATAAGGAAAAACTTTACAGTTTGTGTGGCCAGACTGGAATAGACTCCCAGTGGGGGTGGTGCAGGCACCTACCCTGGAGATCTTCAAAAAGAGACTGGATGCACACCTTGCTGGGGTTATTTGACCCCAGCAGTCTCTCCTGCCCAGAGCAGGGGGGCTGGACCCGATGATCTCATGAGGCCCCTTCCAGCCCTAAACTTCTGTGAATCTTCTCCCTCAATTTTCCCTTTCCTTATCCAGATGATCCCTATTTGGTGTCTGGAAGCTTATTCTTTTGTGAAGACTGAGGCAAAGTAGCTGTTGAGTAGGTCTGTCTTCTCTGTATCTTCAGTTAGGAGTTCCCCCTGGTTTGTTATCAGAGGACCTGCAGCTTCCTTGGTCCTTCTTTTCTGGTCAGCATACTTCTGGAACCTCTTCTTCTTGTCCTTAACCTCCTTTGTCAGGTACAGCCCATTCTTTATCTTTGCTTTCCTGATTTTGTCCCTGCAGGTTTTTGCTATTTCCTGGTACATGTCCTTGCACACCCAGAATGCTAAGTACAATGCTTAGTTTATCAGACGTCAGTGGAGGTCTGGGGAGGCTTATGAGTCAGTTACTGATATAGGGTCAAAATTCTGCAGAAAAGTAGGGGGGTGTAGGTCAGCTTGCACTGTTCTGACAAGGCTGCTTGGTTGAATTGTTGGAGCAGGTGGGTGGGGGATGCAGGACACCTGGGTCCTGCTGTCAACCGTGGGGGACTAGAGCAGAGAAGACTGGGAGTGTAGACTTCTGGCTTCACTGTCTGCAGTTTGAGCACTTTTAAATCTTTTCTGTTTTTCTACTATCTGATGGCATAGCCTCCTAGGCAGCATCTCCCTCTTCCAGCCCCACCTCAGGGCTCAGTTGCTTAGCAGGCCCAGTGGAGCTGGAACACAGAAGTGGTTTAAAATGGTTTTGGACTTGCTCAGACTGCTGTGCTTCATCTTATCTTCTATAAAGCCCAGTGGTATGAGTGAAAATGCCAATTTAGCACTGGTAATACGGGTATTTTCAGCTGAAAATATATCACCGATGTCAACTACAGTGACACTCCATGCAGGCTGAAGCATAGATCTCAGAGAGACTTCCATAATTTTATGCATAAAATTTAACTTGCATAAATTTAACTTGCATAAATTTCTGGCCATAATTTTATTGTGCAATTGTTATATCATCTAAGCATCAGTGAAAAGCATCCTTACATGATACCGGTTCTATTCACAGGACACAATTCATCATGCCATTTCTTCATTTTCATAATATTCAGCAACAGCTTTCTGTATTGATGACTTCTGTGGTGACCGGTTAGCATTTGCTATCTGTGGGATGGTAGACACCCTGCCAGCAGACTTCCTGGCTTTGATTTCTTGTTTTAATATTTTAGCCGTACAC
>NW_005843052.1:64042-89954 GCF_000455745.1 Alligator sinensis
AGTATGTTTAAAAATGTTAAATATGTAGCAAGTTGAGTTCCTTGTAGCTTAGAAACAAAAATAAAATATCTTGAGCAGTTACTTACAGCTGAAATTGCTAAAAAGTAAAAAAAAAAACAAGACAAAAAAGCAAAGAAATTGCAATTAAATAGTTTTAAAGGCATGTACACAAAACTTGTTCTAAGTAGGTGGCGTTATTGTGTCAGGTGATGATCAGGCAGAGATCTGCTTCCCATGAAGTCTCACAGAGACTGAAGCCCAGCACTACCTGCCAGCTTGCTTAAGAGTTTGTAGGTAGCAGGTGTGCTTGTCCTGTGTTACCTAATGCATTTTCTGTGTCTGCTTTTTAAATCCATTTCTCACATTTTTCCAGACTTTTTCATAACTTCTGAATCTTGTGCAAATCAACACTAAGCTTTAAAATGATAGATGATGTGTGGGTATACAGTAAGTACAAATACCTTAAAACCTTCTCAGACCATCTACTCAGTGTATTAGCTTCTAGATTATCTGTTCACCTTGAATGGTTTCTGTATTTCCTAGTACATTCCTAATAAAAGGGTGGTTGTGAAACTCTTGTCTCAGCAGCATCCTATTATTTACTAAATTCTTGAGTTCTGGAAATGATAAGGGAAGAACCTTGATTCGGAGACTATTTAGTGAAGTACAGAGTACTACACTTGGGAAGAAACAATCAGATGTGCAAGTACCAAATGGAGCACTTGGGTAAGAAAAAGTTCTGAGGGTGATAGTGAATCATGAGTTGAATATGAGTCAACAGTATAATATGGTTCCAGAGAAAGTAATCCCTGGTAGCCTGCTGAGATGCAGGGGTTTGGACTAGTTGACTATTTAAGGTCCCTTCCAGCTTTATTCTATCATTTTCCTGAGTAGCTGGGGGGTTGGATATCAATAGAATAAAAGTAAAATGTGCTGATTTCCTCTTTGCCTAACATTCATAGATGCTAGGGTTGGGAGGGACCTCAACATCATTGAGTCTGACCCCTTCCCTGGGCAGGAATGAGTGTTGGGGGTCAGATGACCCCAGCCAGAAATAAAGGTACCACATACCCAACATGGGGCTCAAACTCACAACCCTGAGATTAAAGATCTCATGGTCTACCAACTGAGCTAGTTGGGCCAGGATTTGTATTAAATGGGACATCATCAAACCAGGGCCTTGCTGATGTCAAAACCATGAGTAGATTTGCTGCCAACATTTGGGAATTAGAAAGAAAACAGGGAAATTAGACATTTATTTGATAAGCAAAAAGGCAATACCTGAAGAGAATTTTAATCAAGCTTCATTAATTACAGAGAGACAAGGAATATAATGCTTGGTAGCAAGGGGATGAGCAGTTCATATATGGGCCAAGAGACTGCTTTTGTGATTAGCTAAATTTTTTATTTTGTACCTAAAGAACCTATGGTGATACATGGTAAAATATTGTATCTTGAGCAAATTGTTCATAGTAAGGATTAAAACAAGGATTGTGCAAAGATACTATTCAGGAAATGCCAAAGGGTGGTCATCTTATTCATCCTTTCAATCTCGGCCTCAAAGACCGATGATCAGAAATCCTCAGGCAGGTAATGAAAGATGCAACCACATCAACAACAGTGCCCAAATTGAATGGATGACACCAAATTATGGGGCAAAGTAAACACACTGGTGGGCAGGGAATGGATTCAGGTGGATTTGGACACCTGGAAAAGTGGGCAGAACAGAATAAGATGCAATTTAACAAAGATAAGTGCAAAGTACTGCACCTAGGGAGAGAGAATCCCCAACACACTTATAGACTGGGAGATGACCTAAGCAGCAGTGCAGCAGAAAGCGATCTTGGAGTCATAGTTGATTCAAAGATGAAAACGAGTCGTCGATGTGACAAAGTGATCAATAGAGCTAACCACACGCTATCATGCATTAACAGGTGCATCATGAACAGGGCTAAGGAGGCGATGCTTCCCTTCTGTGTGGCATTGGTAAGGCCACAGATGGAGTACTGCATCCAGTTTTGGGTGCCTCACTTCAAGAGGGATGTGGATGACCTTGAGAGGGTCCAGAAGAGGGCTGCTTGGATGGTTAGGGGCCTGCAGGTAAGGTCCTACAAAGAGAGATTGCAGGACCTGGATCTCTTCTGCCTCTGCAAGAGATGGCTGAGGGAGGATCTAATGGCTGTCTACAAATTCATTGGGAGTGCAGCAAGGAATAAGAGATGCTCTATCTACCAGGGCACACCTTGGAGTAACTAGAAACAACAGCCACAAAGTGACAGAGAGTAGATTTAAGTTAGACATCAGGAAGAACTTCTTTACGGTATGGGTTACCAGAATCTGGAACAGGCTTCCAAGGGAGGTGGTGCTCTCCCCTACCTTAGGGGTCTTTAAGAGGAGACTGGACAAGTACCTGGCTGGGGTCACCTGACCCCAGCGCTCTTTCCTGCCCAGGGCAGGGGTTGGACTCAATCTAGTGAAGTCCCTTCCAACCTTAAACATCTATGAAATCTATGAATGAAGTCTACAGAATCTATCCAGTCATGGTGTGAAAGGCAGATAGTATGGACAAAAATCCTTGGTGGAGATTGTTTTTAAAGCCTTGGTAGGGTTGGAGTGTTGTTGTAGCAGCGATGGTCCAGGAATGATGAGAGAGACTGGTGGGGTGGGAAAGCTGGACCTGAGAAACAGCTGTTTGAGGTGAGGAAATATAAAGATCCTTTGTCTTATGCATATATTTAAAAATTTGAGCATGCCGTATAAACAGGGGATGTGTCATTTTAAATTAATCTCATGTGGGAAACCATTTGATTCTCAAATGTGATGGAGAAACTTGAGTATTAAGGAATGTAATCCCTTGTGCGGGATAAATGCCTCATGGCAGCAGTTTTCCACCACAATGAAAGTTTTTTTATAACATTTTATACTAAAGAAGAAAACTTTTCTGAGGTGCTATGAGACTCTGCAGACACATTAAACCTACACAAGTGGATAAGGGGCTCCCTAACAAAAAAAATACACATGATAATAATAATGAAAGCACTACAGGGCCTGTAAAATGCTTCAGTGACTCAAGTCTCCTTTGATGGTATCAAAGCCTCCTTGACTAGTATTTCACACAGAGACAAGCCACCACACACAGGCACTGGGCTTGCACTGTACCTTGGTTTGCAATGGCTTGAAAAAGAGTTGGTGGTGAAGGACCTTGCACTTAATGGACAGTAGCACGTATTAGCCTTTTGGCTAGGAGCAAACAAAACTAAGATGCCTGCCAGGGGAGATACCATGGTGATGGTTTCAACATAGGTGGTTTTACTGCCTCTCAATGGGAGGATCTTGGCTGTACAATTTATAGTGATGGGAGATTGCTCTTGTGCTCTCACTCTAGTTTGCTCCTATGGTCTTTTGGCAAGGGGGCAAGCAAGACTAGAGGGTATCTGAACTCCAAGGCCTTGGTGGTTGCATGCAGGATGCCTGCCAGGGATTTGGGACTCTAAAGCCCCAGGCAGAAGAGTTTGGGGGATAAGATGTTTGCCGGTGGTAGCGTCACACAAACTTGAACAACTGAGCTCTGCTCAGTCATTGGAATTCAGAACTGATTTGGCTAATATGGCCTGAGACACAAAATTTAAAAAAAACAAAAGAAATCACTTCTACAGAAAAAGAAAAATGTATGTAACAGCTCAATGTGCACTTTTGTGACTTGTGGTGTGTTTGTACAGTGACCAGTATTTTAAGACAAATACATTATCTTACATCCAGGCAGGGATTAGTGGTCTGTTCCTCTGGAAATCCAAAACACTTTCCATGAAGTTCAATGGTATTCATCACCATATCAAATTAGCTGATCTCCCTTGTATAATTATCCCTTTATCTTCTGCCATAAACCTGTGGATATGTATTTGAGTCTTGTTCACTAATGTGATTATAATTCTACGTCTTTAACTCAGAAAAGTAAAATTATGCAGATATAGCCACAATGGAATTTAGAGATCTGTGCATAAATGCTATATAAATATCTTGCTCATATTCAAATACTTTCCATATTTTTAACATTCAGCTCAGGTGTCTTATATGACCCCCATCTCCCGTAGTATCCAATGACCTCAACTTTTTAATGGAGTTGGGAGTGTTGTTGTAGCTATGATAGTCCAGAAAATGTTGAGAAGAAAGACTTTCTTGTGATACCCTTTACTGGACCAACTGCATAGGCAAGACTTGAGAAAGGGCGCCTGATGCTCACAAGTTTGTCTAACACTTCTCCCAACTATGCAGTTGGTGCAGGAAAAAGTACCACAATAAAGCCTTTCTTCTCAGATTTTTAATGCATTTATGTTCACCAAACCCCACTCAGATCCACTGGCCTACTAATACTCAGGAGCCTGGACACACAGCATATTTACACTGGGGAAGTTTGTATCAGATCTGTATACAGATGTAAATTATGCCAGTGTCCAAAGTGGACAGATCACCTTCATTCATCGTAGTCACTTGTAGGTGTTACTGGGCATGTCTACACATTGCCATATGGCAATGTTGCTATGGCGCCGTGTTTTAGTACTTCCTTTCAGAAGTACTATAGCACAGTGCAGCACAGGCAGGTACTGTGCCACATGGGCAGTGCACACTTTGATTTCCCTGCTACGTTGCTATAGTGGCATGGTATAAGTGGGGAGTGCGCCACCATGGTGATGTAACAGGCAATCATATGTAGACCTGTGTAATCTTTATGTTGTCATAGCGCGCTGTACAGCGATGTAGTGCATCACTATGTCGCCGCAGGACAACATGCAGTAGATGCACCCACTGTGGTGTCATGCCACTAGGTGGGAAGATAACAGGTAACAATCTACTTGCCTAGATCAAATATTACTTTGGGATAGCTTGGACACATGACACACGGGGGTAGTTCTAGGCCTGCTTTTAATGGGGGTAAATCTATACCCAATTCAAGTAAATGTTTGCTGTGTATGACTGTACATTGTATGCTTATTTTTGCTTAAAGCAGTGTAAAGTCTGCTCACATTAAGGTATAGATGTCTTGTGCCCAAGCACTCAGTTCTAGAGATTTGACAGGTGTCATATTTTATTGGATCTTGTTGCCAGCCTCAGCTAGTTTTAAGGGGCCTAGGGCCAAAATACAGAAGTGTGGTTCAGGCCCCAAAGCATGTTTCTGAGTGACCATAGAGTAAACTTTTGAAGATGTGAGAACTAGCTCAGTCAGCAAAGTAAAGGAAGCCATCAACATATTTAAACCAGTAATGAGATAAAATTAGAAAGAGCACAAGCCCTGAAAAGATACATTATAAGGGAATACTACACACTAAATCATCTGAGTATACTATATCATAGTTTTAGCGTAAAGCAATTGATGTAACCAAATGTATTAGATGGTGTTTTGCTTTAATAGGTATATTTTTGTTAAGTTTCTAAATCATAGAATCATAAAAATGAGGGTTGGAAGGGATCTCAGGAGGTCATCTAGGCCAATCCCCTGCTCCAGTCAGGACCATCCCAAACTAGATCATTCTAGCCAGGGCTTTGTTGAGCCGAGCCTTAAAAACCTCCAAGGATGGAGAGTCCACCACCTCTCTAGGTAACTTGTTCCAGTGCTTCACCGCTGTTACAGATAAGCTGTAAAAAAACAAGGCAGCTTTGTTTTATTGGAAGACCATAAATTTTGTGGATGGGTAAAATCGGATGAGGGCAAGCAGTAATGGTGAAGAGAGGGGATACGAATCCTTCCCTCCAGAAGTGTAATCTTCACAGAAACATAAATCCCAACAAACCTTTCACATCCACAGAAAACCTGGCTGAGTCCAGTTCCAAACGTTTCAATGAAACACATTCAAACAAAATGGATCAACAGGCATTTATTAGAACGTTAAAACCAGCCATCTATAAATATGGGGCATAGGCTGAAGGAAAATGTGGAGAACTCAGCAAATTTAAGAAGATGTGCTGCCAATCTTGAGTCTTCCCAGCTGGTATCGGTGAAAATCTATGTTGTCCTGTCACAAGTAGCCATACAGGCTTTGGGATACATGTTTGCTTTTCTACTTTGAAGTACAAATAAATAAAAAGCTGGGCTATAGACCTCTTTTATCAGTAGCCAACTTGCAAGGTTACCTGTAATCTGGGTAACCAGCTGCAACTATATAATAGTGCTACAGCAAAGTGAGAAACATGAGAAAATAATGACTATTTTAGGTTACATTTTGTCCATACTAATGAGTTTAAATTTTAACCTCTTGTCCACGTCATCTGAGAAAGACTCACAGCTCACAGGCAAGAGGTTGCACAAAAGACCCTCCAGCATTGCTTGTGGCCACAGGAAATTCTGCTTTTCATAAAAACATAATTCATCATGTTAACACGTAGAGTGATTTCTGATGTTAACCACAGTGTGTGAACTGGCCAGTGTTGTCACCCAGCAGGTGATGGGACAGTAGCTGAAGACCAATAGCCTAAACCTTTGTCTAGGAGAAGAGGAAGTGAAGGGCACCTCTTCCAACGCAGAGGTCACTGCTGACTAGACAGTCCATCCACCCATGTGCTCTGGATATGCAGCCACCAACTGTGGAAAATGTATATGGCCTGTTGCTCAAACATAAGCAGACCAATTGAAATAGCATTTCAGAAAAAAAAAGACAACTGCAAATACCTGGATTTCCAAAAACACAAGACTTCTCCCCAGGTTTACCCTCTCCCCATTGAAATCCCTTTTAGCACAGTTATATCTTAGGGGAGTGGAGTATGAGTCAATGTGGAGCAAAACAAGAATGAGGGGTGCCAGCTAAAATGCTTCCCTTTGGCTCAACAAAACTCTCCTGCTGACAGAGAGAGCTGGGAAGGGGCAAGAGGATGTCAGATATTATAATTATGATTATTACTGCTGCTACTACTAAATTCCCCTTCCCTTGGTTCCTTCATTTTCCTGAGCCACTTAATACCCAATACTTAGTCATGCCTCATGGCTCTAAGCAGAGATGGGTGGCTATTGCTATTATGATTGCCATTGTAATGATGGGGAGGAACAGAGAGCAAAAGAAGTGTCTGGCATACAGTCACACAAAGAGACTTTAGCAGACTTGGTTAAAGAACCCAGGAGTCCTCATTGCCAGTCATCCCACTCCCTCCCTTAGACGTGGCTCTCAAAACTTGGCACTGAAACGAAGAGTCCTGAATCCCAGGATCCCCTGTTCTCACTATTACAACATGCTGCCCTCATAGGAACGGCACCCCCCTTGGTGGAAAAAATCTCTTCCTACCTAAGGGAGTGTTTCTATTTCCCACCTGCCCTCAACTCAACTTGGTAAGGTGCCTGGCACATTGAGCATCACTCTGAAATCCTAGCATTTCAGACCAGCAGCTTTCCTTGTCATATAATCACACCCTACAGGACCTCCTGCCCCAACCCTGAGAAGCCCTGAGATCCCTCAGAGACAGACTGGCACAGGCCATCTTCAATTGTAAAGTGCGTGTGGAACATGCCAACCTGCTGCTGATTTCCTCACCAGCTCCTGCCAGCCATCATACACTGAATCCCAAACTGCTCAACCCACTTGATGCTCCAACCCAGCCCATCAAGTGAAGTACATTTGCACTTTGCTTCAGGAGGGTCTAGACCCATCACCCCACAGGGGGAGTTCCCACTGCCTTCTACCCTGCATGGAGTTTCTGGTGGGATGTGAGAGAGACCTTTGCCTTGTAGCTTTTCCCACAGATGGGGCACTTGTAGGGCGTTTCCCCCGTGTGGGTCCTTCGATGGGTAATGAGGACTGAGCTGTCACGGAAGCTCTTCCCGCAGTCAGGGCATTTATAGGGTCTCTCCCCCGTATGGATCCGCTGGTGTCGGATCAGGTGTGAGCTGTTGCTGAAGCTCTTTCTGCAGTCGGGGCATTTGTAAGGTCTCTCGCCCAGGTGGGTTCTCCGGTGTATAATGAGGTTGGACCTTACATTGAAGCTCCTCCCACAGCTGGGGCATCGGTAGGGTCTCTCCCCTGTGTGGATGGTCTGGTGTTTGATCAGGGCCGAGCTGTAGCTGAAACTCTTCCCGCAGTCGGGGCACTGGTAGGGCCTCTCCTCCGTGTGGATTGTCTGATGCTTAATCAGGGCTGAGCCATCGCTGAAGCACCGCCCGCACTCGGGGCATGCATAGGGCTTCTCCCCGGTGTGGGTCCTCTGGTGCTTGATGAGGTCGGAGCTGTCGCGGAAGCTCTTCCCGCAGCGGCGGCAGTGATACGGGCGCTCACCCGTGTGGGTCCTCTCATGCCGGACGAGGTGAGCCCTACGGCCAAAGCGCTTCCCACAGTCAGGGCAGGGATAGGGCTTCTCCCCAGTGTGGACCCGCCGGTGCACAACGAGGTTGGATTTCTGATGGAAAGTTTTCCCGCAGTCGGTGCACTCATACGACATCCTTCTCACACTGCTCTTTGGTGGGATTGTGGCTTTCTCCTCACCCCTCACATTGCACATGGGTTTCTCCTGGCCCTTCACAGGAAGGTCCCATGGCTGCTCCCTTGGCTGGTACTGGTTCTTACAGGGCTTTCCCTGCTTTGAGCACTGCGAGGCTCTTCGCACTGATGTCTCCCATGGCTGCATGTGCTCAGGACTCTTTGGCTGGGGATTGTCCACCTCAGTCTCACTCACCATCCCCTCACCTGCAGGGACAGAGGGAGAGTCCAGACAGGAGTCACTGGCTGTGCTGGGGAGGACTCAGAGAAGGGTATAGGACAGAGGGAAACAAACCAAACTAATGCATGGGGAGATGAAGAAGTTGGGTATCTACTTCCACAAATCTCTGCCCAGAAGAGACGGAAGAGCAGGACCTGAGCATTCCTGAGGAAGGGGGCTATGGCCGGGTGTCAGCCAGGCTGTTTGGGGAGTCACGAATAATGTCTGCATGAGGGCACAGCACCTCCTGGGAACAATCCTGATCTGGGTGGGATGAGGCAGAACTGATAAGAGTTCCTGGGGCCATTGTGGAAATCCCAGGTGTTCACACTAGTGGATGGTTGTATCCACGTCTGTTCATTTCCTCACCTGTGTGGCTGCCTCTTGTGGTCTCATTTTTTTCTGAAGCCGGCAGATCCAGGGCGAATGCCTCTGCCTGGAGATCCAGGGTGAATGCCTCTGCCTGGAGATCCAGGGCGAATGCCTCTACCTGCAGATCCAGGGCGAATGCCTCTACCTGCAGATCCAGGGCGAATGCCTCTACCTGCAGATCCAGGGCGAATGCCTCTGCCTGGAGCTCAGTCTGTGTGTTGGAATTCACAGTTCTGCCCCACGGAAAGAAAGCAAATGAGATCAGGGAAGTCCTCTTACTCTGATAGAGCTGTTTCAAAATATGCTGGATAGATAGTACTACACTACAAGACAAACCAAACAGGTGAAATATGCTCTTGGAGCACCGCTGGGTAGGCAAGAAGGTTCCGAGGGCAGGTACAGTTCCCCCCACAAAACATTCAGGCGCAGTCCATATGTGCAACCTCCTACCCAGCTTAGCCCCAGAGCCTGTGCTGGGAAAGGAAGGACATTCAATGTACTTTTGTGTCTAAGTTTGAGCCTGTGTTTACAAGTATAGCGAGAGGCACATACAATCCATCCTTTCCCTGGGATGCTGCAGGGATGCCGATCCATTAGGACCTCATCTCTCCCACTGATTATTCTCTCCCATGGGAGAAGCTGTGGAGGGGACAGCCTCCCTCACGTGGCTTCTGGGAACTATGGGGATAGTTCCCCTGAAATCAGACCAGGGAAGAACCTGAGCAAAAGCTGAGCCAGGTACTTCAGAGCCCCCAGAGCTCCTGATATATGAGAGTAAAAGAAACCCTTACCAAGGGAGACCATCGTCTTATAATTCTCCCCCATGTCCTCCCTGCAGAGGATTCTCCGTCTGGAGTTCAGCAGATTCCGTGGAAGATCACCAGCTCCTGAAACAGCAAGAGTTCATCTTTCTACACCTGTTATCCCATCCACAATCCCACGAAGTCAGATACAGGGATAGATGCAAATTCCTACTCACTGCAGAAGAACAAGACATTTTTTGGGGGGGAAGAATCTTCTAAAAGCTTTTGTGAAAAACAAAAAGGGGAAGATGGCATATGTCAGCTCTGGCTCAAGGACTACAGCACATCCCTGCCCCTCCACTCCACCTCGGACCAGCTCCTTTCGTCTAGACCAGTGGTTCTCAACTTTTTTAGACTCAGTAGACTCGAAACTCCCCTTCAAAAATGCCAGCTCTTAGTTTCACTCTTTTTCTAACTACAGGAAAACACTAAAGCAATTCTGTTGAAAGAACTCGGAAAGCCCACAACAAGTCAGAATGCTTTTGACACTATGGATTCCTATGTGAAATCTCTGAGATTATCGTGTGAATCACTTTTGCACACCTCATGATGCTAACATTGTATGGCGCCCTTGAAAGGATTTCAAAGCACCCCTTGAGAACCACTGGTCCACAGTCATAATATGAGGACCGGTCAGGTAGTTTTGCAAGGCAGATGTTCTAGAGGCTTTTATTGTGAGACGATCTGCTTTCCTTTGACTGCAGCAGGGATGTAGCCCACTCCCCCAGGAGCAGACTCACCAAATCTAGCAAACTACTTTTATGTCCTCCCAGTAAGAGTCAATGATCAGAGCAGAGAAGAATCCAAAGAACTGATCAGGGACCGGGCAGGGGCAGGGACTGGCTTTTCCTCTCCCTGCTCCTCACCTTGGTCACAGGACAGTGACTCTGCCCAGGGCGGGTGCAGGGAAAGGGCCTGGGCAGGGCTGGAGATGATCACCTCCCTCCCCAATGACTGCTCCTGCTGCCCCTTCCAGCCTCCCTCTCTCTGCCTCTCCTTTTCCCCTGCCTTCAGCCCCCTCCCCACTGCCCACAGCTGAGACACTTCACTGTCCCCTTTCTGGGGCATTCGCCCTCTAGTAGCTGGATCAGCTGCTCTCAGCACCAGGAGCGAGATTGTGTGTGTGTCAGCGAGGGCAGCATCTCTGGGACTCACAGATCCGGGGGAGCAGAGATGGGTGCAGAGGGGCCGTGTGTGCAGCGCCCCTGTGCTGCCCGTCCCTAGCGCTTTCCCCCAGGACTTTCCCCATTACCTGGAGTCTGGTTTAAGAGTCGGTATCAGCAGAGCCCGGGGCTGCCCCAGGGGGCTGGTTCCAGCCCCCAGATAAAGTCCCCCCTGGGCTGGGCACTGAGAGGCTGCAATGCAGGTCTCTCCCCAGCACAGACCACCCCCGGCCAAGCAGCCGCTGCTGACCCCAGACTCCTGGATCACAATAGAGACAGCAGCATTGTCTGACCCAGGAAGCTCAACCCTCGACGTCCTGAGCAGAGAAAAAGCAAGAGCAGCTTCCTCTCCCTTAGCAACAACTGGAGCGCCCTGGAAACAGTGACTGCCCAGATAAATCCTTGCTCTGAAGAGGCCCCAGCTGTGTAACACCTGCATGTGTGCAAGCCAGGGCTGTGGGGGTTTCTGCAGGAGGGAGAGGAGAGGGGTGCTTATCTTCATTGTAAGGGCTTCTGTCGTGATCTGACACTGGGATGAGATGCCAGGTTTTGGAGAGACCTCAGGGAAAGCCCTGGAGATGGACAGGCTGGGGACTCTGCACTGGGAGCCTCAGATCCTGCAGTCCCTGGGAATCTGCTCTTGTTTACTGCATTTTCAGAGCTACCTTCACAGCAGTCGCTGCCTCCTCTTGCCCTGCTCAGCACCTGCAGGGATTTGGTGCATGCCCGTTGTGGGAATACAGGAGAAGGAGGCTCAGGAAGGCTTTGAATGGGGCCCTGTGGGGTTTGCCTATTGTGCCCTGGCAGAGGAAGTGTTGAAAACCGAGAGATGCGAGGACAGGGGTGGGGATGGCCACCCTGCAGTGTGGTCACTCACATCTCTCACCTGGGGGAACAGCAAGGAGTGCTGGCAACATGGCAGTGGGGAGAACAGGGGGCTGCTCTTAATAACCTACCCCATTATGGTCAACCCAAGATAACCCCCTCGGGGTTCCCTCAAACGCCACAGTGGTGGATGAATCTCTCCAGCACCGAGAGGGACAAAGTTTCCCCATCACACACCAAGTCTAAAAGGATGAGTGAGGTAGAGTCCCATGCTCACAAGCAGGGGAGCGTACAAGCCTGTCTAGAGATGGGATCCTAATTTACACTTGCAGGCAAGAAGAGGTAACACTTCCTGCATGATGTTCCTTTTAGTGTGTTTGTGTGTGTGCATGCGTGCGTGTGCACACATTTGGCCATGCAACCTTGATAATGTTTTTAGTGTATGTTGAGGGGGGAGGTTGTAATAATCCAAATCCTCTCTGCTATTAATGTGCCTCTTTGTAATTATCAGGGAGAAACAACCCTCTCCAGTCTTGCCCCATTTTTTTTCAGTGCTCAAGCACTGCTGTAGCAGCCATCAGACTGTCCCCATGCTCTCCTTCTGGCTTTATAGGCTCTCCATACCTTTCTGAACACATCAAATGTGGACTAATAAAAGGTGATGCCTGCACCACATCCCTGGCCTGTCCATGGAGGAATGCTCCCAAGCATGCTCTGTGGACCTGCCCCCACTTGCATGCACCAAATCTGAAATGCAGTAGTGAAGGCACCCTGGGGCATCCATAGCAGCCATTCTGACTGCTGGAAGCAGCATTTCAACTCCAATCTGGCCTAACACTGCTCATGACTCCATAGGGACCAGCAGAGCCACATTTTAACTGGTCAAAAAGTGCAGGAAGCAGGGCAGATTAATAGCACTGCCCATGAGTCCCCTCAGGCCTTTATCCCCCTGGAGATGGACTAGGTGTGTGGAGGAGGTGGGATGAATTCCCCAGCAAGATACAGGTGATGATCCTTACCTTAGTAAGGGGCCTGGTATAGTCACTGTTGTGTGCTGAACAGAAAACTGGTTTCAACTTAAAAGGACCCCTGTGCTCTCAAGTTTCAGTGCGGGAGTAAGGGGTTGGTGCTGGCTTGAGGGTTTGGCCCTGTGGGAGCTGTGAAATGACATCCCACCAAATTCATTCTTGCCATGTCCTGGTGGTGACAGGACTTAGTGGCATTCAACAGCTGTGACTTATTAGACTGGCACTATCTCATACTTTGGACTCAACTCGTGGCACACTTGCCAAAAAGGTTGGCCATCACTGGCATAGTCAATTCGTTTTTGCATAGTTGCTTGCCTGCTTAGATACAGAGGAAGGGAGTTGAGCTAAGACTTTGGAAAAGACCAGGGACACAAACGCACACAAAATGGACCAACATCACACAGAACAGGCGACCAGTGCAATGCTGGATTCCCTCCCACCCAGTCAAGTCTTGGTAACTTGCATCACTGCATGGCACAGTCATCCCTACAAGGTCATGTATATATGATGGGACACTGGCAACTAAAAATCTTAGTTTTAAGCATTGGTAGATGCTTTTTACTCCACCATCCACCCACTGCGTCTCTACTAGTGATAACAAATAGGGAGATCCCTTTTCTCCCCAGCACCACCTGGGGTGACGAGGAACAATGGTAATAAGCTGATGGACAGGTTTAGGTTAGAGATCAGAAGGCAACATTTTACAGTTAGGGAGGCCAAAATCCAGCACCAACTTCCCAGGGAAGTGGTCCTCGCCCCTACCTTGGGCAAATTCAAGAGGAGGTTGGATGATCACCTGTCTGGGGTCTTGTGAACCCAGCATTCATTCCTGCCTGTGGCAGGGGGGCAGGCTAGATGATCTGTTCAGGTCCCTCCTGACTCTAGCTACTATGAAACTATAAAACAACTGCAGTTCATGGGCAAGGGGTGGCCAGCTACTAATCTCCCTCATGCCTTAGTGATGGAAGTTGGCTTGGCTTCAGGGGTGGCAGGTTTGTTGACTTCCTAGTAGGGAAAACATTTTTGCCGAAAAAAGTGGTGGCATCTCTTTTGCTAAGTTTTCAAGAAGAGACTGGAGAGGTGTGTGTAGGAACAGCACATCCTGCATCTACACAAGGAGCTGGACCAGATGGCCTGTGAGGTCCCTTGCAAACTTATGGGTCTATGATTTCCTATCTTGTTGTCAGTGTAGTGAGTTTGCTGTTCTCAGCCTTGGCTGTCTGGGCCTCTGGAGAAAACCCTGCAGATTCCCAGCATCATATTTCCCACTTTCCGCACCCTCCCCTTCCTTCTTTCTGAGTCTCCTGTCAGGACAGGGCTCACCCAGTTGTCCTCCTTGTTAATGGTCTCTGGAAGTCTCAGATTGTGTCTCTCCATCATCCATTAGTATTTGCACTAACATTTATAGTGATCACCATTCAAACAGTGAAATCTTCCAGCACAGAAAAAGGCAAAAATAAGAGTGTGAAATAACTTCTGACCAATGACTGTCCAAACTTCAGATATATCCCACCAGAGTTAAAACTTCCAGGGGCCCTGGCAGGGCTTGACTCAGGGAGTGGTATAGGAGAGATGTGGGGGGAAAGGAGAGAAGTCCCTTTGAGTAGGTGGAGGCCTCGTACCACGAGATCAAGGGTAGGCAACACTGGTGGGTGAGGTCCTCTAGCTGGGCTAAGGTTTGCTGGGTTGTTAGAAAACGTGGTCTCTCTTTCTGGTCCTTCTCCTGCTCCAGAGATGCAGGAGGGCTGTGAAAGGAACCCATCAGCAAAATGAAAAGGGCCTACCAAGTAGCTGATAGTGCTAGGAGCAGGTGAGTCCAAAACAGAGCAAGGGGGGTTGACAGCTGGGGAGGAAGCAGAGACCAGGAGAGGCCCTGCTTAGAAAAGGTGAGCACATAAACTGAGAGGGCCAGGGAGCAGAAGGAGGAGATGAAATAGGGTGCATGTCTGTCCCACTGCCAGGGGAGAGAGTGGATACTGCATCTATTCCTACTGCCCAAAAACGTAGGTATAAGGAAACAATGCGCAAGTCCAGGCTGGGTACAGGTAGACACCAAGGGCACGTCCAGACGAGTGCGGTCATGCATTATGTGGTGTTGCAAACACGTTTGCAGCATCATGTACTGCAGTCTGGTGTTCTCTGCACTGCAAGTGTGCACTGCCCGAGTGTACCCTGCTCCATTTTTTTTCTGTGGGTTGCCTATAAGTTTATAAGTGGTACTCACCAGGATCTGGGGGAACGTCTGTTCACCAGAGCGCCCCAAGGGATGACAAGGTCAAACAGTCACAAACTCCTCCAGGACCGTTTCAGGCTGGACATAAGGAAGAACTTCTTTACTGTCCAAGCCCCCAAGGTCTGGAATAGCCTGCCGCCAGAGGTGGTTCAAGCACCTATTTTGAACGCCTTCAAGAGACATTTGGATGTTTATCTTGCTGGGATCCTATGACCCCTGCTGACTTCCTGCCCCTGGGGCAAGAGGCTGGACTCGAAGATCTTCCGAGATCCCTTACAGACCCAATGTCTACGAAATCTATGAAATTTAAGATCTTAAGGCTTCAGTCTTAGGTCTTAAGGACATTACACAGTTCTGGTGGCCGAATTACTCGACCATCCCAAAAGTAAATGGACCTTGTATGTATGTTGATCCCACCCTGTAAATTACCATCCCACCCTGTATGTTGATCCCATATTTTAATTTTTTTGGGAAAGTAGCTTTTCCCCAGATGTAAATCAACAAACTGCAGATAAAGTCCTTGAACTGCCACTGCCCTCACAAAATCCCGTAAGAGAATCAAATAACCCAGAAGGGACTGAAAGGGTTAAGTGCACTAAAAACGCCAGAATAAAAACTGCACTGAAATTTTTTTAAAAAGGACGAGTTGGTATTTTTATTGCATGCAGAAAAATACTGCAAGTACAAAAGTTGAAATTATTTAATGAATATCTATTGGCTGAATTTCTCCAGTTCAGTTTGTCTTTATACAGAAAGGAAACGAAACTCAAAGAACTGAGGTAGGAGAATCAAGTTGCTGGGCTACATGGAAAGAATGTCCACACATCCCGTCCAGGGTCCATTACTAAATCCACACCGGTTTCACTTGCAGTTTTGTCACTACCGCTGTAGCCAAGTTGACTTTCCTTGCTATCGCTCCCACCAGGGCTTCCTACCTCATTTTCCCACAGCACATTATCTTCCATGCCTTGTAACACAACACTTCTTAAAGCCCTTCACAACTAATTCACTGTTGATGCTCTTCCATGTTTCCAAAACCCACTCCAACAACTGGGCAACAGAAGACTCTTCCCTCTTGGAGCAAGTGCATGGTTGCTTTCCAGTAACCACTCCATGTAAAGGGAACAAAGCCAGTCCTGAAATGGCAATGACAATGTCCAGCCCTTGAAGCTGGGAGGTCATGCCCCTGGGCACAATGACCAGATCCATGTTCATATCCTTCAATTTCCCTTCCACGTCATCAGCGATGCATCCCCGAAACGGTTGCAGAATGAGCATGTCTTGTTAAATCAGAAGAGGTCCTGGGCATCTGTTCCATACAACTTCCAGTCAGTCTTTCATCCGCTCTTTTGTCACCCACCCCTGCTTCTGACAGCGGACAAACACTCCTTTGGGGAATTTCTCCTCAAGAGGGTTTTTCTGCTTAAGCACAAGGTAAGGGGGTAATTTTGTACCATCTGCTAGAATGCCTAACATCATGGTGATTGTCATTTTATCATTTCCTGTGAGTTTCATAAGGCTGGGCTTGGAATCCTGTATCTCCACCATTGCTTGGCACGTCGGAGCATACTGGAGTCACGTCTGCATTCCCAATTTGTCCAGTTTTGTAACTGGGCTTCTCTAAGGTGAAATACGTGTTGCTGATAAGCGATCAGCTTTTCACTGAAACAGCTGGACAGACACTGCGCAAGGGTGGTCCTTCTTCAAAGAGGGAGCCCATTTCTCTTCATTATTTGCCTGCACACACCCAGACTGGCCTTAAATTCTTTCCTACATACATTTAACTCACAGGTAGGTTCCCAAGCCTTCAGCTGTATCATTTCCTTTGTGATTGGAAGGCCCCAACTGTGTTTTTCTTGGATGCATTCAACCATGCACGGCTGTTTCCTGGAATTTCCCATTTTTTGGCCTTCAAAAGGCCTTGAGTATCAGCCAGACTTTTTTCAACTTTATTTTCATTTTTCACCAGTCACGGAGGTTTTTTTCTAAAACCTGTATTTTTGGCTGCCTGGCAGTTATTGCATTGCTCCACGTAATTCATGACAATCAACTTGAAATTGGCATCACGACTTCTTCTTTCCTAGATTCACTTGCAACTTCACTGCTCTTCTCACCTCTACTTTATCCACAACTTTAAAAGCCGTTATTATAGCAGGATGAAATTAGAATAAAACAGGTGTTTCACCATGGGAAAGATGGTGTACTCTGACAAAGCAGCAAGTCATTCTCATCATGGCTGCATTGTATTCTTCTCTAATCAGGTTTGTTGCCAATCAGATGAGGGAAAGGGGTAGCCAACTGTAGGTTGACCAGCATGTAAGTCACGTGGGATTTTTCTGGTTAGTTCTGAGGGAAGAAAAGGTCGACTTGTAACCTAAACAATGTCTATGTCAGCCAGGGGAGTGAAACAATCATGCAACACAGCTGAAAGCTCTGCCAGTGAAACCTTCAGGGTGGGCACAGCTCTGCTGGCAGCTCCTGCCATCCAAAGCGGTGGGTGCGCCTTTGGCTGCAGACACAAATCCAACTTCTGACAGACTGCATCCCCACCAGGGATTACAGCCACTGTTGTGCTGTCACACTTCAGTTAAAATAGCAACCTCCCTGAAGAATAAACAAAGACTATGTTATACTATGAAGCGACTGCCCCTTTAACTTAGGTGGCATTGCTATGTTGGCTGTTGGCTGAAGCCTTATTCTGCTGGCAGAGGTGCCCCCCACCAAGGATTTTGCTGACAGAACTACATTGGCTATGAATTATGATCTTTTCACCCTCCCCTAGCTGACGTAGCTCTGCCAGCAGAGCTTTATAATGTAGACAAGGGCTGAGCTTGAAGTGTCCTCCTATCTGAAGCACAGTTCATCCAACGCAAATAACATAACTTTCCCATCTGGAGGCTCTTTAGACTATTCACAGTACAGTGGACTGTTAGAAGAGGCAAGGAGGAGGTCCTTGAATGGGCCTAGCTGCCCACAACAATAGAAGCAGAACAAAGGAAAAGATGAGCTTATTTGGGACATAGTTTATGAGAGCCTGATATAGTGGAACCTGGACAGTTTGTAGGGTTAGGTTCCAAATCCCTTGTGAAGGCGAGGGCTGGCAGACCGGCCTGGGGGGTAGCCAGCAAAACCTGGCAGTGCTCTGGGCTGCACTGTCCATTAGGAAGAATGCTGTGATTGCAGCAGGAGGAGAAATTACATGGAGTCCATGGCTGCTGTCCTTGAACTACATGACCACTGAGCTGGCTAGAAAAGCAGCATCAGGAGAAGTGGAGGCTGCAATGAACAAACACAAATATAGCACCATATAACATAACAACAGAAATCATATCTCATAATTCATAATGAGTCACAGTGCACACCATAGTTCATAACTCATGGTTCATAGCTCACATACACAGCTACAGGGATTATGTTTGAACACAGACATTTTCTGTTATCATTTCCTTGTGGAAACTATCGTGATATATCTTTTCATAGATTGACTGTAAAACACTAACACACCTCGTAGCTGCGAAGCTTCGTGCTGGATCAGAGTCATGCTCCTCAATTAGCTGCCTGAGGCTGGAAATTGTAGTCATTATTTTAGCTAGATCAGCCACTTGGAGCATTCCTGATACATCTGTATCATATTCCTCCTCTGCTTTGATGTCTTCTGCTTCTGTTTCCGTTGCATTGCTCAGTTCCAAAATGTCTTCCTCGGTTAATTCTTGACAATGGTCTTCCAAAAATTCTTCCATATCATCCTCCCCTATCTCGTTAAACCCTCCACTGGGAATCTGATTTGCCAGGTCTTTTAGTCCTTTGTTTTGCAGTGCCCTGTCCAACTCAAACTCCTGTATGTCAGTGACAATGTCCACCCATAGCCTGCACCAGGCTGCTGTGAAGCTTAAAGAGGTTATACATCGCCAGGCCTCATCAATCAAATGAATCGCATTCTTGATGGTAAACTCTTTCCAGAACCTGCGAATATTTTCCGTGCCCTCTTTGGTGGCAACAACAAGATGAGAGAGAAGCTTCCTTGTGTACAAACGCTTGAACTGAGTTATTATTCCCTGATCCATGGGCTGCAAGATAGAAGCAGTGTTGGGAGGGAGAAAAACCACTTGAAAATTCACATCAAAGGTGTTTACTGATTCAAGGTGGCAAGCAGCATTGTCTACTAGAAGAATTGCTTTCTGAGCCAGTTTCTTCTTACTCAGGTAACTTTTCACAGTGGGGATAAATTCATTAACAAACCAGTCCTCAAAAATTGCAGCTGTCATCCCTGCCTTTTTATTCCACTTCCATACAACTGGCAGTCTTTCCATAGTTGTGTTTTTCAATACCCGTGGCTGTTGGGCTCGATAAACCAGCAAAGGTCTCAATGCTAAATTTCCCGATGCGTTTGCACAGAACATAAGCACGAGCCGATCTTTGCTTGGCTTGACACGGGGTGCTGCCTTCTCATCGAGGGTTATAAATGTTTTGATGGGCATCTTCTTCCAGAAGAGGCCCGATTCACTAGCATTAAACACCTGGTGTGGGCTGTAGCCTTGCACCATTCCTGAAAACCTTTTCCTAAACTCCTCAGCAGCTGTCAAATTCACACTTGCACGTTCGCTTGGAAAGCTGGTGGAATTACTAAGATGGTATCTGGCTTTGAAGCGCCAAAGCCAACCAGATGCTGCAGGAAACTCCTCGTGGGTGTCTGGATTCATTACCCGATACAGCTCTTTAGCTTTTTCACAAATAATGGGTCCATTCAGAGGCAAATCCTTGTTTCTTACATCCTTGATCCATAAATACAGAGCATCCTCCAAATCATCATATTTTGATTTTTTTAATGTTTTTACGGTTGACCATCCACCAGATACAGCGAGTCGAGTACGAAGGCGAAACTCTTGCTTAAGCCAGTCATTAATAGTGGTAGCAGTGACCCCATAATCTTGACACACCTTGGCTTTTAATTCACCTCTTTTGACACGATCAATTGCTGAGATTTTTTCCTGGATTGTTCTTGTAAAGTGCTTCCTTTTACCAACACTACTCGAGGGCTTCGAACTCACGTTTAAACAAGAACTTCCAAAAACTCCTACAGTAAAAACACAACACACATCTGCCAAGGAAGTTACTGATTTGCATAGCAAAGGACTGCATGTGCAAAGGAGCATACCATGAGGCATAGGATGCCTGCATGACTTGGAAAGCTTAACTCTTTTCAGTCACTTTTTGGGTACTAAACTAAAAGGTATGTACCGTTCTAGTCCTCACACTGTGAATTAAAGAAGTTGCACATTACCTGAGTATGAATTATCCAGGTTCCACTGTAATAGGCTACCAGGGCTTCTTTGGCAATCCCCATGTGAAAGGCAGAGCAGCCAACTGAAGGCCTTTTGATGCCACCGTGCATGAAGAAGTGCTGTTGCGAAGCAGACTTCGTACACTCACCCTCTATCTGCTCACACCAGATCCCAGAATGGATGCAATGCAGCTTCCTAAGACAGGACCCAGGAGCCACTCTACAGCAGCTCCATGGCCTCATTTTCTGGGATCTGGTGTGCAAATGGGTGGGGTGTGCTTTGCAGCACACTGCACAGCACCAAAAGCAGCACTTTCTCCTCTGAATGCAGGTTTGGAAGAATGAGTCCAGGCACTGGTACCTCTTGATTTGCCTTATGCACCTGACAGGCACAGGAAGATTGGCAAGAATGGTGACAGCCTGCTGCCTACAAATCTGAGCTGGGGGACAGGAGCCAGGACAGGGGACAGGAGCCAGGAGAGGGGGAGCCAGGAGGCCCACGTGGGCGTCCTAGCTTTCAAACTCCATCTGTGCATGGTTTTTGTGCCAGTTTCCCTGATTCCTCACCTGTGTGGGCTCCTCTTGACATCTCTCTTCCTTCAGAGCCTTGGAGGTCTGGGACCCACGGCTCTCCTCCTTGTTCCAGCTGGGTGATCATGTCAGGTTTGGGAACAGGAAATCCTGCTTGAGGGGGTGAATTCAGGCAGATAAGGGTGAATGGTATGCACGTCAAACAGTTCAGCACAAAGAATCCATTTTAACCCAGCCCTGGGTTCTGGTGAGCAGACAGGGAATCTGAGTAGGTAGGAAGGTGGTCGCTGAGGGCTGGGCTCCTAAAAATATGTAAGCAACTAACATGCTACTGAATTCAAAAGCAGGATAGGCACCTGAAGAAGTGCCAAAATACTTTTATGTGCATCTAGATCTAGGCCCCTTAGGAAAGGAAAGGCAGACACTGGAATGTGAGACTTGCACCCGCAGCGGAAGTTTCCAAGACCTGTATCCTAAGAGGAAACTTACTTCTGAGACATAGGTCTGGGATCAATCCCCTGCCTCCTTTTAAACCTGAGCCCAGAGCCCTGACCCAAAGATGGACCTAGGGAGGTAGGGATAAAGGGGCTTTGTGTGCATGAGTGGGAATGTACCCCACACCTCTGCTCCCAAGAGGGCTGAGGGGATAGGGCGCAATTAGCTGCTCCATCATGCTTCTGACATCCTCTGGGGAGCGGGTGTGGAGATATAACTCTCACCCTGGGTCAGGGTCAATGGGGCCCAATGCCCTTCAGCCTAAGGCGGGGTGGACAATTATTTTGGGCAGAGGGCTGCTTACTAACTTTTGGCAAGCCATCAAGGGCCACATGACAGGCAGCCCAGGGCAGATAAATATTAATTAATTTCTAAATTTTTTAGGGGCCCCGAGAGCCGGCTAGAAGGGCCTGGTGGGCCATATCTGGCCCCCGGGGTGCATTTTGCCCATCCCTGGCCTAAGGGCATGCCTGTTCTGCCTCTGTGCCAGACCAAAGCCTGGGAATCGGCCTTTGCTTAGGATGGCTACATGAGACAGAAGAAGCCCAGGCTTTGGTCTGCACTGAGCAGAAACAAACAGGTGGAGGTGCTCCTTGGCTGAGGGCCAGGGGGGGAGAGGGCGCCAAGCTCACCATGGGACATATCTATATCTATGATTTCTAAGAGATCTGAAACCACCCCAAATGCTTCAGAGACCCCAACAGCTTCAAATACCTCAGGGGACAGGAATCCTTACCCAGCGTGGATACCGTTTCATAATTCTCCAGCATGACCTCCTTGTAGAGGGCTCTCTGATTGGGATCCAGCAGAGCCCACTGCCCCTTGGTGAAATACATAGCCACCTCCTCAAAGGTTACCAGCCCCTGAGACGATAACAGGGAACAAAAAGTTGAAAAGCACGGAAGGATTTTAACTGATGCTGTAACCAGGTGCCTGAGCCTGCTGCCAGCCTGACACAATAGCTCCAAGAAGCATGAACTGTCCCATTCATCTTAATGCATGCTGACTCTGGGGTCTAATGATGACAAGTCAAATGTCAACACTGTCAATTATTTCATTGTTGATCAAAACACAACGGGAAGAAAAGAGGAACCTCCCTGAGCAGGTTCCAGGGACACAGGAATCCCAATACTTGCCAGCAGCAGAATAAAGGGATGAAGCATCTCCCCGGGGCCTCTCAAGAAGGGTGCCCACCTTCATATTTCATAGCAGTACTCAGGAAAAGCCACTTCCTTATGCTATAAACAGAGGAATCTCTGTCTTCTCTCAACTGCCTACATATTCAGAGTCATCCTTTTACTTTGCTCCTCTACTCTCCTTCCTCTTGGGGATTTGCTGCCTCTCTCCCCTTTCAGCACCCGCTCCCCCACCCCTCATACACACTGCTCCCCATGAATCCCCTACCTGAGACATCCCTGCTGCAGCTCCCTCCCTCTCCTGTCACCCTAGAAGGCTGGGCCGCTCCGTGAGCAAAGCGTGGATGTCACTCTGAAACCTGTCAGAGGGAGAAGGGTGGTTTCAGATGGGCCTTTGGTCCACATCACAACACAGTTCCCCCCACCATGGGCGCAGGGGCAGACCTACCGTCATGCTGGGACAAGGCTTAGTCACTTCATTCCAGCTCAGACCTGGCTTCTCTCACCAAGGAAGCCACAGAGACATTTTTAAGCCTTCCAGCCACGGAGGCGCTGTCTTCATTGCTGAAGCAACACAGATCTCTCCCATAACCTACCCCAGAAAGTAGTCACCACTCACAGAGCTACGGGACAGACACCACTGCACCCTAGGTGAGGGATCGCTTGCCCACGGTAACTGCAGTGCAAACAGCAGCCCCAGACAATTGTAATACTCAATATGTCACAGGCCTCCCCACAACCCACCATGGGCACCCATTCCCCTGTACTATCTTGCCATCTAACTGCCCTCTGGCCAGTAGTGGACTCTTCATCGCCCTCTGTTCAGCCCCCTCTTTGCAGTATCTCCGGGCTCTCACATCTGCACCTGGCAGGGAACGGTGCCCGCTCACCTGGCCATGGGACAAGGAAACTGTAATTCGGATCAGACACCTGCCTCTCCAGGCTTGTCTACATCCTCTCTCAGCTTGCAGACACACAGTCTTTTAGTGCCTATGATTGCTCTTTTAGTGACGGCCTTTCAAATGTTTTAACTATGTTACAGGCTGACATTCAGACATTTAAACCCAGGGAAACATTGGATATAGGCATACGGCACTTTTACTGAAGTTGATTTATTCTGTAAAACCAAAGCGAACGTATGACAAGCAACCCCTCTTTTTTGAGATAAATTCCCCCATCGAAAATTTCACCCCAGGGTAATTTACTGCGGAGTAAGGGCTGTGCGCGGCTGCTCCTGTCCTAGCACAGCCATTTGCTCAAAACAAACTGGCTCCTCTGCCCCAGAGGGTGCAGACACATATAACAACTGAACTGTTCCCAAATATCACCAGTTGGAACTGGCACACAATTGAGGATGATAATAATAATAATGAAATGATGATAATGAAATTATAAGAATAATAAAGCACTGCACCAAGCTACCCAGAGAGACTGTGGAGTCTCCATCCTTTTTTGTAAGACACAGGTCAACCAAGCCCTGGCTGGGATGATTTAGCTGCAGCCGGTCCTGCTTTGAGCAGGGGCATGGACTAGACCAGCATTTCTGAACCCATGGGTCATGACCCAAAAGTGAGTTGCAAGACTTTAAAAATGGATTCTCCTTTGCAGGAGGAAAACGTGGGAAACCGCAACTTCCCCCTTACAGCGGGGGTTCCCAACATTTATGTGCCCAAGGGCAGATTCAAATTTAAAAGAAAAAGCAGCGGGCGCCAATATGAGTATTAAAGTATTTAGATCAATCTGACCAATGCTGCGCAGGCACCTGAATAAACCTTGGGGCATGAATGCTTTGTGTCTCCCGAGCCTGGGGGGGCATGGCAAGCGCCTGCGGGCAGTGGTGGCGGTGAGCTCCCGCAGGCGGCCGTGCTGATGTTGGTGGCAAGCATGGATTGAGTGGGGATTGCCCACGGGCGGCTGCAGCGGTGGCGAGCACCTGTGGATGCCGCTGGCAGTATTGACTGGTGACCGCCTACAGACGCTGACGGTGGTGTTGTTGTCCTCATCTATTAAACAATGGATGGCGACCGTCGCTCAGCCTCAGAACCAAACTGATTAAAGGGAGTTCACGGGACTGCCACCCGGTCTTGCTCTCCTAGGGCGTCTACACGGTCGGAACTTTTAAAGCCGCCTCCCTTACCCAAGCTATCCGTAAATCAAAAGAGACACTCACCAGTCCGTTGAGACCTCCCTCATCCCGTCGGATTAAGTTGTTCCTCTGAGCATTGCGCCGTTGTGCCCCTCCACGGCTCCGTCAAACAACCAGGAGGCGGTCCGACCTCCGATGAAAAGGGCCGGTGGCGCCTGGCCCTCGCGCCGTCCACAGCCATTGCCAGAGCCGAGGAGGTGGACCGGGCAAGGCGGTCAATGGGGTCCCATCTGGGTCGCCAAATTGTTGTCCCCAAAGGACAGTGTGAGTTCGTGCCCGGTGCGCTCTTGCCAATAAACACACCGGGGTGGAGGATCCAACTTAATCTTTATTGTTTCAAGTCTGCACAGAGAGGGGTGCTTGGCGATCGTTCGCAAAGCAAGCACCACCCCATTTGGCTTGCTTCAGCCTTATATAGTTTCTCCCACTTAACACGCTGTACCGTTACTATTGGCTGCCTTCTCTTAGCCCATGCGCATATTCCCTTAGCCACAGAACATGTCTGTACTTGTCTGGGCTTGCCTACAAGGCATTTTGTTCCCAGCGGGCAAGCATTCCTTAACATACGTATACCGCACCCCTCCCAGCACCAGCAAGCTGCCTTAAGTATTCAGTTAGATATAATTTGCAAAAGCTAGATATACCATAAAAAAAGACTACATCGGCGTTGGCGGCGGTGGGGGGGTGAGCGGCGACCACCTGCAGGCTGCCAGTCCCAGGGGTGCACCTGCACCCCTGCGTGTCACCAATGCCTCCGGGGTGCCGTGGCTGGCAGAGTGCCACACACGTGGGGGGCCGGGCCACAGGGTCGGGACCAGCCACTGATGTTACCCAGCGGGTCCTGGCACCAGAAAGCTCCCTTCCTGCCCTCGCTGTCTATGCCTCTGTGGCAGGGAGGAGAAGGACGAAGGCCACGAGGGTGAGGATAACGGGTCCTGTGAATGATACGGATGATCATGACAGTAATGAAACGATCATGACAGCGACAGTGACCACGTGCAGGGCGGTCCTAATGATCATAACAATGAAACTATAGTCATACCAGCACTAATAACACGCGTAACACCACGAACAGCAACAGCAACGATGACAATAAAAACGTCAGGTGTAAGGACAGCAGCACACGAGGGCAGTACAGTGATAACAACGGCGGCGAGGCCGGGGCGGTGGCCGTGGGACGCCGCAGGAGCTCGGCGGGGCGGGGCGGGGCGGGGCGGGGATTACCT
>NW_005843052.1:90305-116702 GCF_000455745.1 Alligator sinensis
GCAGAGGAGGAGCGGGGAGCTGCTGGTAGGTGCCAGGACCCCGCTCGGGCTGCTCCAGGCCTGCGGGGCAGGGAGGCGTGGGGAGGGCGCGGGCAGCTGTCGTGTGGCATTCTCGGGGCGGCAGCCTGGTGTGGGCACAGGTTGGCGCCAGGGGACGCAGTGGGAGCAGGACCAGGGCAGACACACACCGGCGCGGGCGCGTTGGACCAGGTGAAACCATGGTGGGCAGCCCAGCCCAGCCCAGCCCCCAACGCGGGGGGAACTCGGCAAGGCCCAGGGGAGAAACGTCGCCCAAAATGTCACGGGCGAAGCTGCAGACGCGTGAACTGCGTCAGCCAAGGGGCCGGGGCAGCCTGTGGCGAGTGCCCGGGGCAACTTCTGGGGTGGCGACCGGGGCAGCACCGCACCGCACTGCACCGCTCCACGTAGGGCAGGGAGAGGACAGCAGAGCAGTGGATTGGGCAGGGAGCACAGGCGAAGGAGCAGAAAGCAGAGCAGTGGATCGGGCAGGGAGCGGAAAGCAGGAGCAGCAGATTGGGCAGGGGAAGGGGACTGCAGTGGTGCTCAAGGGAGGGGGTGGATATGCGACTTACTGGAGCCATTAAGGTGGCTGGCACTGAGTTAGTGTCGCCTGTGGTCATCTGTTCTGGGACGCTGTTTGCTCTCTGCAAATAGTGCCTGCTTTCCTACTGCCTGGCCTTGACACATGTCTAACAGCCGTCTGAGCTATCCCGTGACAGCTGCGTGTCTGTCTCTTCCTGATCTTGGTATAATTGACCTTGCTGCATATAACCAGCAGTAAGTGTAACGAGTGCGGTACCTGGATGAGGTTTGTGGTGTGCAGACAACTCTTTATGATGTATGTCAGGCAGGTGAAGAACTGTTTTCAGTAAGGAGGTAACAATGTTGCTACCTCCCTTGCAGTGGTTTGGGGAGGGCACCAGGATGTTCTCAAGCTGTCTGGTGGGTGCAACACTTCCTGGACACCGAGAGGACTTACTCTATATCACATCATCCTCTTTTTATAATTATTGCTTCAGTCTGGAATTTTATAAGATAAAAACTATTGCAGATTTGAACCAACATGTCTTGGCAATTCTGATCCTTTTCAGCATCTTTCCGGTTGTACTGCATCACGGACCCCTTTTATCTACATCCATCCTTACCTGAATTTGAACGTTCAGTCTCCTGGTCACATTCTGGGTCAACTTGTTAATTATTTTCAGCTGGTGTCTCTGTTTATGTTTCACTGGCATCGTCCTGATCGTCAGGTGTTTTGAGCAGATATCTGCAGTTCTTTCTTAAGATTCATCCTTCGTCTGTGATCATGGAATATGGGTGAGGTGACTCCTTTTTGATTAATGTAGCTGTAACCAGCAATGTCCATCTTGCCAAATTTGAACAGAATCTTTGTTTTTTACCTGTGGAAGTGGCCTTGCCCCTTTGTTGTAATTCTGCATCTCACTGTACTTTCCCAGTCTTTTCTGCAGGCTCCTTTGTTACTTTTCCTTTTGCTCCCATGTCAGGTAGTCGTGCTTTCATACACCTGTTGTAGAGAAGCTCCGCAGGTGACTTTCCACATTGCAACAGTAGGTCTGTAGTTGAGTAGAGCCAAGTATGGGTTTTCTCCTTCAATCTTTGCTTTTTTTTAAAAAACAGATTTTCATAGTGTATGCTCTACATTCTGCCTGCTGTTACTTTCAGGATATTTGGGACTGGATGTCTTGTGTCGAAAGTTATACATTTGAGCAAAGTCTAGAAATTCCCTATTCTTGGACTGCAGTTCATTGACAGTAATTGCAGTTTTTGGAATTCCATAGTGTGCAATATATAGATTTAGTATGCTGGACAACTGTTGTTGTGGTGGTATCTTCATTTGTCTGTACTTCCAGAAAATTAGTATGGTAGCCCAGTATAATTGTCATGTCTTCCCAAACCAAACATGTCAATTCCCACTTTGTCCAGTGGACTAGCAAGTTGCATATGAGGTATTATTCATTCTTGCTCAATATCTCTATACTTCTGATGTATTCTTCACCATATCTTCAGTATCATTATTCACCTGTGTCCAGTAGACATCTCTGGCTCTGCTTTTTGATTTAGTCATTCCCAGATGTCCGAATTCATTCCAAAATTTTCCTTCTCATTACTGCAGGAATTACTGCCTGTGTAGCACTTGTGGGTACTCCTGAGATCACTGAAAATTCATTTTTGTGTTGAGAATGCGTAAGTGGGATATGGGTGATTCTTTTTTTTAATCTCCTCCTCTTATGGCTTGTATCACCGCTTGCACTGTTTCACCTTTATCCTTTTTCATCACCAGGTCATCCCAAATACCTGCAGATACATTGTATGATGTTTGAATCATGTTCATAATGTGTGGTCATAGTATGTTCCAGATCATGTAGTTGTGGACTGTTTGATAGAGGTTATACTCATGAAAGTGTGCCTGTAACTAAGTGATGTCCAGGTAGGAACTCCAAGGTCATATCATACTTCTGTAATTTCAGAAGTAGTCACTGTATCCCTGGTGATGCACTTTTGAGTCATTTTTTTCAGTATTTCAGTCAGTGGTTTGTGATCTGTTTCTGCAGCAATAAGGCATTGTACATCCTTGTACATCCATAAAAGCCAGGCCAAGGATCTTCCCCTCCTTCCCCCCCCAATTTGTGCATATAATTTTTCTGCCTATCGTAACCCTAGATGCATATCAAACTGGCAAACCATCAGTCCCATGACGCTATGATAGTACTAATCCCAATCCATATTTGAAACATCAGTGGACACTTTGATGTCTTTTAGTGGGTCAAAGAATTGTAGCACTGGAGCTGATATATTTTAGATTATTAAATTCACTTTCATGTTTGGCATCCAGGCGCTATCTGTGCCCTTGTGGAGAAGATGCTTTAGGTAAGTTGTGCATACTGTATAGTTAGGTATAAAGTTGTTGACATAATTCAGCGTTCCTAGCAAACTTTGAATGCCTTTTTTTATCTTCAGGTTTCGGCACGTTCAGTATCATTTGAACCTTTAAGTTATCAGGTAAGATTCCCTTTGAGATCCTTTGCTTGCCCAGATATTTAATGTATTTTGTTTGAACCTGGCATTTGTCTTTATTCAAGGTAAGGTTGTTAGTTCTTGCAATATCCAGTACTTTTCTTAGGTGTTCTTGATGCTCAGTGGCCCTGCTGCCCTAGATTGTATAATCAGTATAGCCTTTCAGACCCTCTAGCATCTGGTTCGTTGTATGGTGAAATGTTTCTGGAGCTTAATATATTCCAAAAGGCAGTTTTAGGAAGCAGTGTCTTCCAAATGGTGTCTTGGAAGTGCAGGTCTTGGAGTTCTGTGTTCAAAATAATGTGCCAAAGTTCTGGTGATGCATCTGATTTGCTGAAGAATCACAGAAAATGAGGGTTGGAAGAGACCGCAGGAGGTCATCTAGTCTTAACTCCTCGCTCAAAGCAGGACCATCCCTAACTAGATCATCCCACCCGAGGCTTGGTCAAGCCAGGTCTTAACCTCCAAGGATGGAGAGCCCACAAGCTCTCTGGGTAACTTGTTCCAGTGCTTTAGTATCCTCCTAGCGAGAGAGTTTTTTCTAACATTTAACCTAAACTTTCCTTGCCGCAGCTTGAGACTGTTGCTCCTTGTTCTGTCATCTGCTCCTGCCATCTCTGACAGTACTTTTTTTCTTGTGGGTGAGTGAAAGTGTTCTCTCTCTCTCTTTCTCTCTCCCTCTCTTAAAAAAAAAAAAAAAAAAAAAGTTTGTGTTCAACTCTGACAGCTGTAGTCCCTCCCCATTTTTCCTCCAATTACCAGGGAATGGACACAGGCTCTTCTAGTTTCCTAAGGATACACTTTGCTGCCTTATTTTTAGCTCTTATTTTAGTCTTTTTTTTTTTTTTTTGGTTTTTTTTTACAGACTTCTCATGTGACATGTACCGCTGGTTCTGCATCTTCTCTTAACCATATTTTGTATGGTATTGGAAGGTACCCATTCCCTGTGAATACATCTTCACACGTTGGTATTAGGGCCTTTAAATATGGTTCAGTGCCATCTTTCAACCTGTATATTGAATATGTCCCCTCAGTGAAACCAAGTACCTTGTGTACAAGTCCCGAATTGGTTGATTTCCTCTGTGTATCAAAACAAATTCTTGTTCTGTTGTTTTCCCTTGTATCTTAAATGCCAGGATTCACGCTCCTAACTGAAATGATGCTTGCACGGCTTCTTTAAACTCGTGGCAGAGAATCACTTGCCTCATTTAAGGGAGCTTAGCTTAAAGACTGTCTTGATGTTTGACTCCACGACCTATCTTGAGATACATAAGTGCTATTTGTCTGCATTTTAATAAGCCAAGTTTTTTTACCCTTTCAGTTCTTCTTGAATTACATTTGGGAACAGCTCTACCTCCTTGAGTCCCTTTGCACTTACCACATACATGTTTCTACTGTCCCTGCACACTAGATTAATGGCTTGGTTTATTACAACATCTGCGTTTTTGCCTGAATTCTGGATACTTTCTATACTCATGCTGGTTGCCATATCACTGACATTTTGTTTTTGGCTTCCCATGGTATTGTACTTACCAAGCTTAATTTTTTTTGGCCTTTTTGTCAGCTGGTTTAGTGATGGCACTCGGTCATTTCTTGTTTGCCTTCCTCTAGACTTTTCACTTGTGTTTCTGCTCGTTCTGCAGTATGACGTGCACGTACAGGTTTCCCTTGATTTATGCGGTACGTGCATTTCCAGAGAATGGCACGTAAATTGAATTTGCATAAAGCGATCCTCTTTATAATGTAACAAATAGGGATACATTCCCCTAGCTGGGAGGGAGGGAGGAAGGCTGGGACTAGCGAAGGGGGAGGGTTGTGGCACAGCCCATTGGCAGCTCCCGGGGCTGCAGTAGGAAGCAAAGTGGCAGGAACTGTGAATGGGTGCAGGGTGCAGGGCACAAGATGGGGGTGCAGCTGTTGCTGTTACGTGCCCCCTGAGAGAGCTGCAGGCTTGGGGGCTGTGCTGGGCTCTTCCCGGGGGGGTGGGCATGGGCCCCTGGATCTGCGTGTGGGACAACAGCAGGCTGTTGCTGCAGAGTGTGGCTGGCAGCACTACCGGGCTCTCCCTGGTGCTCAGCGGGCAGGTTGGGGGGGGGCTACGGTGAATTTTGGGGTGGCAGCAGCCCCCCTCTCAGCGCCAGCACCTCATTCCTTCAAGCAAGGCTGGGGCCAGCAGCACATGCTCTTCCCGGAGCTCCAGATGGGCGGTGGTGGCGGCAGCACTGGGAGGGGGGCTGCTGCCACCCCAAAATTCACCCTAGCCCTCCCAACATGCCTGCTGAGCCTCAGGAAGAGCCTGTGGCACTGCCAGCTGTGGCCTGCAGCTGCAGCCTGTTGTTGTCCTACGCGCAGATCCGAGAGCCCAGCACAGCCCCCCAGCCTGCAGCCCTCCCAGGGGGCGTGTAGCAGCAAAAGCTGTGCCTCCGCCGTCCCGCGCCCTGCACCCACTCACAGTTCCTGCTGTAGCCCGGGGCCTCTGCTTCTTGTTCACCCCAGTCCCTGCTGCAGTAGCCGCAGGAGCAGCCGTGCCTGTAGCTGCTGGGCTGCACCGTGCCCCAAACCTCCCGGGGCCCTGCTTCTCCCCGCTCATCCCAGCTGCTGCAGCAGACCTAGGAGCAGCTGACACCACCTGCCTGCACTGCAGTATGGCGCAGCACAGGGTCTGGGGTGAGTGGGGAGAAATGAGCCCTGATCGCATAAGAGTGAATTTACCTCACATATAAGGAATTTGGGGTAGAAAAAGGGTGATCGCATAAGAGCGAATTCACATATATGGCACCCGCATAAATCGAGGGAAACCTGTATTGCACTTTCCAGCGTCAGGTCCCTCTCTTAATCACTTATTGTTCTTTTTTATGATAACATCCCTGACTGTTGGGTCTTTAATGAAAGAGCCTGTGAGTGTTCCATATTCACAGTACTGACTTCCTAGTTTTGGGTCTGTGACAAACTCTTTCACTGCTTCCCCTTCCTTTTGTGTTCTACACCTGAACATATAGCTCCCATAAGTAATGTATTTTTTTTTCTAACACAATTACCTTCAAACATTTTTCATTATTTTTGCAAGGCTTTCCTCTCTCCTTCCTCCCTCTATGTTAGGTGTTATACACACATCTCCTCTCTTCCCTCTTCCCATCAGCTGTGCTGGTTCTGGGGCACTTGGGAGATGTAGTGTTTCCAGACTCTGTCCCTCCTCCCACCCTGCTGCACTTGGCCGTGTGGGGCTCAGCAGCATTTTCTGATGAACCAAAACAGTGCTCTTTCCCAGCCATTAGCTGGTTTGGAGCTAGGCTTGGCTGGGGTGGGACTTTTACTTGCCCTCCCAGCTGAGAGAGAGTGGCAAGGGAAACGGGGAGGTGGTGCTGTGTCACTCTGAAGTTTGGAGGGCAGGGTGGCAACAGACAGGCAGGGGATAGGTGTATGGTAGAGGGACAGGCAGGGAGCCCTGGGGGTGCTCTCAGGTGCTCACTCCACTACTCCTTCCTCTTTAGCACCTCTTCCCAGGGCGCCAGAAGTGCCAGTTATGCCTGTGATTATCCATGTTGATCACTTTAAGTCAGGGTTGTCTGACCTCTGAGCAGCGAGGGGCCATACTGGCTTCCCTGCTAACCCCATGGACCTCTCCGCCCCCAGGGGCAGAGGCAGGAACTGGAATCTAGTGGGGAGCACTGAGACCAGGCAGCAGCAGCCAGAGCAGTAAGGGGAGTGGCACACAGGCAGGGGCCCATGGGCCATGAGTTAACCTCACTTTATAGGAGTGAGCTTCTGGAGACTGCTAAGTTGGGGGGCAATCAGCAGGGTCCTTCCCGCATCGCATAATGTGATGTCCAGTTGATGTAATGCTCACAGTAGATGGAGCAGAACTTTATAATATGTTTCCTTCCTCCCCTGCTTTAATCAACATTGAAATAGTTAGCAATGTTGATGCTTTAGTCACTGTCATTAGACTCTAGAATCAGCACTTTTGTTGAGATGAATAGGGTGGGTTGTGCTTCTTCAAGCTGCAGTGTCAGGGCTGGTGGCAGGCCCAGGCACCTGATGACGGCATCAGTTTAAATTCTTCTAATGCTTTTGACTTTTGTCTTTGCAATTATAGCTTGATGGGTTGGTGACCTTCGAGGAGGTGGCCATTTATTTCACCCAGGAAGAATGGGATCTGCTGGACCCTGCTCAGAGGGCCTTCTACTGGGATGTCATGCAAGAGAACTATGACATGGTGAACTCATTGTGTAAGAATGCCTTGCCCTGAGTTTTGAGAATCTCTGGTGTCACTAGAGTGTTGAAGCTGGCTTCTGCTCAGGGTCTTGCCCTAGTCCCAAGGTTTAGGAAGCCCATAATCCCGTCCCTCCTTAAGATATAGGAAGGTTTCGCCTTTTCCTCCCCTGTCCTTGATCTGGGAGAATCCCATTCTCCTTGCTGTATCCTGTCACATCACCACGGTGCAGCACTGCATCCCCGGAGAATGCTGAGACTTGGATTGGGAGGTGCTGAAGAGGTGACCTCCCCCTGTCTGTTGTGTTTTCCATTAGCTGTTTCTGGCCCATGAGACTCCCACACAGGCTCCCATGCTGCTCTCTAGGCTGCCATGGAAAAATGGGCTCCTGCTCCACCTGCCCCAAACTTGGAATTGAAGCTTGTGTGGGTAGGGAATATGTCAGGGCCACTAGGGACTGCCTCCTCCAATATGCTCCACCTGCCCAGCCTCACTCTTCAAGGGCCCACTCCACAAATGAGGTGGTGAAGCTCAGCCGCTGTTCTCAAGACCTCTCTCTCTTTCTGGCATGGTCAGCAGTGATGACAGGGCCTGCTCAAGAGTGGCTCTTTGCAGAATGCCAGGCAAGCAGTGGAGTCATAGCCACAGACTCCCTGTTCGCTTCCCTGTCTGGGCCCTGCCCTATCCATGGGGATGCCCCTGGAGGTTTGGAGACAGACCTGCCCGTAGGATTAACATCCTGGCTTGTCAGCTGCAAATTCCAAAATCCTCCAGCAGGTGCACACTCACAAACATGCACTCATAAATCACTTCTCCAAGATTTTCCATCCCCATATTTAGATTCCACCTCCCTTTCCCCATCCCCACCACCCTCCTACTGCCATCAGTACAGACAAGGGGTTTAATTTGACTCTCAGGACACCCTTTGTTAGGAATGTGACTGCATGTGTGATTCCTCCTGCCCATGCCTGTTGTCTTTCCTCTCCACAGGGAATTTGATTTATATACCCAGTATGACCTCCCAGCCAGAATACAGCCAAGACCCCTGGGTCCCAGCTCTCCAGTGCTCTGAGGGAATGGAGTTCTCAAATGACATCACAGGTGAGGGGACAGTCAGATGTACCCTTGTATGCATAGTACAGGGGTCGGCAACCCCCAGCATGTGGGCCGAGCATGGCACGCAAGGTCATTTTCCTCGGCATGCATTGGGGCCAGGGAGGCAGCAGCTATTTGGAGCCTCCCAGCTGCAGCTGGCCCCAGCTCTGGGTAGCTGCTACCAGCCGGGAGCCCAGGCTGCTTCTAGCAGGCAGCTGGGAGGCTGCAAGTCCTGCTGGGAGCAGCCCGGGCTCCGTGGCTATCAGCAGCTACCCAGAGCCAGGGCCGGCTGCAGCCAGGAGGCTACAGACAGTTGCTGCCTCCTGGGCCCCAGCAGGCGCAGTGCCAGCACCTGCTGCCTTCCTGTAGCCTGGGGCCAGGAGACAGCTGGGGCTGAGGCCGGGGGCGGGAGGGCAGCAGCTGTTTGTAGCCTCCCAGCTGCAGCAGGCCCCAGCTGCCTTCCAGTCCCAGCCGCAGCCCTGGGCTCCAGGGAGGCAGCACATACTGGCGGGGCTTGCCGCTGTGCTGCCCTTGCCGCTTCTGCAAAGCAGTACTGGAACCCAGTGTGGCAGGGCACAGCGGGGGGTGCAGAAAGCTGCCTGCTCCGAGCTCCCCGCTGCCCTGCCACACTTCCCCTATGTGCATGGGAGCAGCGTGGGCAGCAGTGCAGGGTTGTGCCCCTCGCTGCTGCCCCGCCTGCAGGGCTAGTGTGGCCAGGGCAGCTGGGAGCAGGCAGCTTTCTGCACCCCCCGCTGTGCCCTGCCACACTGGGTTCCAGTACTGCTTTGCAGAAGCGGCGACGGCAGCACTACAGTGAGCATTGCCGGTGTGTGCTGTCTCCCCGGAGCCTAGGGCTGGAGCTGGGGCGGGGCGGAGAGGCAGCAAATGTTTGCAGCTGTCTCAGGTTCTTGGTAGCTGCTGACAGCCACAGAGCCCAGTCTGGGGGGCAAGGACTTTGAGTGGGGGGAAAGGGACAGCAGGGGTGGGGGGCAAGGGCTTTGGGTGGCAGGCAAGGATCATGAGCAGGGCAGGGGCTTTGGGCAGGAAGCACAGGGCAGCTGGACAGGGGGCAAGGGGCAGCAGGGCTGGGGGCAGGGGCTTTGGTGGAAGGCAAGGGGCAGCAGGGCTGGGGGGCAAGGGACACAAGCAGGGCATCCTGCCATGTACCCCCTGCCTTCATTTTGTTTTTCTGGCATGCCGGCACTCCAGCACCTTCCAAGGTAGGCATTGTGGTGGGTTTTGGCACTCTGGCCGAAAAACGTTGCCTACCCCTGGCATAGTAGATAGGTGGGATTTCCAATGAGGACCTCTGAACTCTCCCAGTTCTGGCTCAGTTCAGATTTATCCCCAGCAGTGTCATTTTTTGGTACAAGTCACACATTGATTCCCTCCCAGCCTGGCTGAAAACTGACTGTAGATCCCACTCCACTGAGTGTTGGGTGGGATGTGAATTAGGGTCCTCCACTCTTCTCTAGGGAGGGATTTATTGTGGGGAGAAGGATTCAGCTCCTGGATTTTTTTTAAATCTGAACATTTTGGTGGGCCATTTCTTTTCTTTAAGCCACAGCTCTCCAAATGGCAGTCCCTATCCAAATGGCAATGGCTGCAACTAGTTTCTATATATAAAAAATAAATTAAATAGTAAATAGAAAAAAAATTGATTTTTTTTTTTCATATCATGGGGATTCTATTACCATGAAATCATATCAGCATGTCTTTGGGGAACAGTGATGAGTACTGATCTCCAACAAAATAAGTGAACTTGTGAGGAACTTGTGAGTAAGAGGAAGCTTTTCTAGGAAGCAGAATAGCATGGTTGGGTTTGCCCATGTCCCCATGCTGTCTCTGACAATGCTACAGTTCACTTCAAAGTATGTACCACGGTAGTGAGGTGCCCCAAAAAACCTGTTTTGAGATTTTGTTGTTTTTCTTTCAAGGGACAGTGATGATGGGAAAGAACATGTCAAAAAAAAGGAAAATTGATGAGGAAAACAGAAGATTTCAAGAACGTTGGGAAGTGGATTATATGTTTACTGAGCACAACGGAAAACCTCAGTGCTTAGTTTGCTTACGAGTGCTGTCTGTTCAGAAGGAATTTAACCTCCGGCGACACTATCAAACTTTACATGAAGAAAAATATAAAGAGTACAGCGGGGATTTGAGATTAGCTGTGGTAACAGACCTGAAAAATAAATTTAGAGAACCAGTTGTACTCGTTCCTGCAGTTAAAAAGGAAAAGTTATCAAGTGTTGCAGCTTCATATGCAGTGGCTTTGCTGTTAGCCAAAGCAAAGAAACCATACAGTGATGGGGCTCTTGTGAAAGAATGCTCAATTGAAATGGCCAAGGCATTCGGTAATGAGAAGATGGTGAAAAACTTTGAAACAGTTTCACTGTCTCATCGGACAATGGCCAGGAGAATTGAAGATATGAGCAATCAAATATGTGAAAAGATACTGCTCAACGTGAAAAAGTGTCGCTATTTTTCATTATTATTAGATGAGAGCACTGACCAAACTGATATGAGTCAGCTTCTCATATTTATCAGAACTGTGGAGGAAGATTTCTCAGCAAAAGAGGAGCTGCTGTCTCTGGTTTCTTTGCACGACACCACCAAGGGAGTAGATATATTTGAAGCTCTTCAGAAAACCGTGACTGAACACGGAGGTTTTAACAAATGTACCTGTATTGTCACAAATGGTGCTAGGGCTATGGTTGGTTCCAAAGCTGGATTATCAGGTCTTCTGAAAAAGTCTGGTGTTGTGTGTCCCATGATTCACTATATAATTCACCAAGAATCTTTGTGTGAGAAATGGGTGAAACAAGTTGAAGCTATGAAAGTGGTCATGAAGGTTACCAATCTCATTCGTGGTGGAAATAGGTCTTTGTTACAAAGGAAATTCTGCTCATTTTTGGAAGAAATGCAGTCTGTGTATGGAGATTTGCCTCTTCATTCAGAAATTCGTTGGCTGAGTGCTGGTAAGGTTCTTGTAATGTTTTTCGCTCTCAGAAAAGAAATTCCAGTGTTCCTAAGAGAGCAAGTGAAAGCTGACACCACAGAGCTTGAAGAGAGACTTTTGTCTCCTGAGTTTCTGTCTGAGTTAGCCTTCTTGACAGATATGACTACCCACTTAAATGAATTGAATCTAAAATTGCAGTGTAAAAATCATACAATATCAGACCTTTTTGGATGTGTGAATGGGTTTCGTAGTAAACTTAAGCTGTTTAAGGCTGCTATTGAAAAGGGTGATCTTACACATTTCCCATCTTGCAAGGAATTGGTAAAAGAAATGGAAAATTTCGACTGCATAAGCTTTTCAGAATTCTCATCCAATGTAGACGCGATGGTGAAGGAATTTGACAATCGCTTTATTGAATTTGAGTTACTAAAAAATGAACTAATCCTTTTCAACAACCCACTTAGAGCCCCAGTTGAAAATCAGTCTTCCAACATACAACTTGAGCTGTGTGATCTACAGGCCGACCCTTTCCTAGGTAGCAGGCAAGAAATAGGGCAGGACTTCTTTAAACTCGTGGCAAAGAATCGTTTCCCCCATTTAAGGGACCTTGGTTTAAAGATCGTATCGATTTTTGGCAGTACATACCTATGTGAAAATGCCTTGTCTACAATGAAGCTGATAAAATCCCAGTACCGATGTTCACTTACAGATGAATCCCTTGGTCACTTGCTTCGACTGGCCTTAACTGAGGAGTCAGTTGACATTGATATTCTTGTACAGAAGATGGATCACCCACAGTTTTCACATTGAAAAGCTGTTAATTTACTGTTTTGTAATATTTTACCTGTAGTCTTATATGTGTCTATTTCTTTTATATTTGTAGGTGTTTTACTTATGCCTCATCTTTGTATTAAAACAAAAGATACAATTTTTTTATTAAAAACTAATTATTTCCATTTCATCCACTCAGAAAAAAAAAAGAGAGAGAAATAGAGATGCGGTCTGCAGGTAAGATGTGACTAGAAATGTTAATCCTTGCAGTGGATCAGAAGAGGGACAGCTCCTTTCTTACAGACCCACCCCACCCTGGCACAGAATCCCGACAGGGGCCATGGCATGTTATTTCCCCAGCCGGTGGCAGGATGACAATTAAAATCAAAGAGCAGAATCTCCAGCTGGTTGTTTCCAAGCCAGTGGACCCTCTCGGCATGTTAGTGACCTTCATGTTGTGCATGAAAGTTTGGTATCACAGGCTCCCTCCTGTCCTTAAGGCATCTGAGGGGCTGGTGGTCAGGGCTTACAGTAGGTATTTGGGAATCTATCCATAGCCCATCACTGTTTCTCTTCTAGCTGTTCATCTTTTGTTCGTTTTTATTCCCTCCACAAGGTTTCATGAAAATTATAATAAAAACATCCCACAGCAGGAGCCTGATCATGAGACTCCAGAATTGATGCTGCTACCAATGATGTTGGTGTGAGAGGTCTAGGAAGAAAGCGTGGTCCTGGTACTTGCGATTACATGACAGAAAACAGTTGGGAGGCAGTAGGGAGGGAGTAGGATTGAATGCTGTGATCCCAAGCTGCCCACCGAAGAAGCGGGCCAGAGTCCAATGGTATGTAGAACTGGGTGTGGACATAGCTGGGTGGGGAAGAACTAGGACTTCAAAGAGGAAAGGGACAAAGGGGGTTGGAGGGGACCGTGTGAGGGCTGCAGAGATGGAGAGGCTCCTGGGGATGTTAGGAAGGGTCAGTCCAGGCAGGAGACAGTCTGCAGCATTTCAGGGAACGTGTCCATGAAGATGAGATCAAGCCTGTCATGTCAGATCTATGCCACAAACTTTTTCTGGTGTAGCTCTGTTGGCTAAAGAGTGAAAAGATCCCCACCCACCTACAGGTGAGATCACTATACTGACAAGCTATAGTTTAACCTGGATACTGGCTTCGTTGGCCAGCCTATATGTTACTGCACCTACAGCAGCAACTGGAAATCGGGGCCGAGCATCCTGCAGATCCTAGAATTTGTGCTCTCCTAAAGTGCTGTCCTTGGAGGACCTGGATGCCGGTCAGTTCCCCAGAGCCCCAGCTCCTCACACAGCCTGGGTAGAAGACTGTGTGTGGGGAGGGAGAGAGAGCCTCAGACACCCCTGGCAGGGCTGCATGTTCTGCAATTCAGAGGGATGCCCCAGCCCTGAATCTCTTACCTCGGCAATATTTGCTCTGCTCTGGTCACAAAGGAGGAAGTTTGACAAAGCCACACCACTTGGAGGTGGGTGGGTTTTTTTCTTGCTCTGCGGGTGGAAACAGACACTGCCGGATGTCTCATTTGTTCCACCACATACATTTTTTATGGTGGTACAAATTGTAAACAAATCAATGTCACTACCCTGAAGTGCCACGACAAAGGAAAGTCAGTGGCACAACAAAAGGCAGTAATAGATTGCAACTTTATTGGAGCAGACCTCTATTAGCACTGCGGTTAGCTCTATTAGCTCCTGTTCTCCAGCCACCCCAGGCAGGTGCGCGGGGGCCTTTGGGCCTCTCAAGTCCCTGGAACAACTGCCCGCTTTCCCCACTTACCCTGAGATTCCCTGGGGCATCCCTCTATCTCTTGATAAGCAGGGAAGTCGGGGTTTCCTGCTCAGCCAGACCTGTCCCCCATGATCATGGGGGAGCAGGTCTGGTTGAGCGGGGAAAGCAGGAGAATCAAATCTGTACTTGTCCCACTCTGTTAAGGGTGTGTGGGACAAGGGGCAATGTGTAATTTTCCAATGAAGCAGCATAGCTGATCCACTTCATTCAATAACTCTGTTTCTAGCTTGAGCTAACATAACTTTGTTATGAGTAGCCCAAGTCTGTCAACTGGAAAAGCACCAGAGGGAGGATCTGCCTAGCCAGTCCAAACAGTTTGGTAATTCAGGCATCAGCCTGGGTGATGGATTCTCAGGCAGGCAGTGCTACACGGAGGAGGTAGGAGACAGGATGGGTTTACATAGGTAAAGCAAGCAACTATGGAGAACCAAAATCCAGTTGCACGGATCCCAGACTTACTGCAGGCCTCTGGTAGTCTAACTTCTCCCAGTTTCAGCACCCTAGTGCAGAGCTGTAGGAAAGGCGAATTAGCCAAGGTGCAGTGTCATGTAAACATAGCCATGCTGCATCTGGTATAGCAAATTAACACTACCAGAGCTTTTTAAGGTGTGCAAAGCAGTGCAGGGTCTCAGCAGGGGGCATTTAGGCAAGGAGAGCGCTTTGTCCAAATCAGGATAAAACTCTTGTTTCAGGATCTCCAGGGACACCAGAATAGGACCCAATGATTTGGGATGATTGGTCTCTTTATTTGTAGGTAATCTGTTCTGGGGAATGAGCAACCCCACAAAAATAGACACTGGTTGGTGAAACATTAACTGAGATGGATATGAAGCCTTCCCTATCGCCACAACCTCCCCGTGGGTGAGAGACCCAGTCTGGGGCTGTCTTCCTGAACTATGAGATGGATGTGGTCCTGTTTTACAATGTGGCTGGCAGGTCCCTCTTTAGCAACATGCCTGGCACTTACACTTAGGCAGCCTGAATGGCAAAGGGAACGGGGAGCTCAGGGACCTACAAGTACTTCCCAGTTCTTTGCTGTGTGACCCAGTGGAGGCAGGAAAACTGGAGGGGAGGCATCTTTTTATAAGAGGCACAGGGCCTTCACATCACGCCCCTATGCTACTGTGGCATGGTCCAACCCACGTGCTAAACAGCCCAAGGAAAGCTCCGAGTCGTCCTCTCCCTCAGCCTCCAATCTTTCCAATCACCTGCAAGCAGCACATGGCCCTTCCTCCCCTACCCACCCCTTCTGGCTCCATTAAGACCATGCTCGATTCCCAAGGGCTCAGTGAATCTCTGATTCCACATATTTAACTCTTCAGATGATGCACACACCCTGGCACTGCTTTGAAGCACTGATGCACTGGGAACAATCATGTGGCCTCTCTGACCCCCAGCAGGGTAAGTGGGTCATGGCTTCTGGCATGAATAATCACACCAGAGGGTCAAAAACTTGGTTTCCTCAAATAGGCATCACAGATGAGTCAGGAAGCAGCTTCTGTGAACATCTGTGTTAGCAAGGTCGATTGCTCAGGAGGGAATGGGAAGAAGAGGGGTTGATCCCACCAGCAAAAAGAGTTCAGTTAAAACTTTCAAATGCTTGTTCACAGGAACTACAGTATTCCCCCAAGGGTTAAAACCAGGAAGGATCCAGCCCAGGTGTGTTGGGGTGGGAAGCAGTAACACAGAACCTGTAAGGCAAGGCAGGAAAATCCAGCAGGAAGCACCCTGGATTGGGGGCTCAGGAGAACTTTGCTCTAGTCCTGACTCTGCCACTGCCTGGCTGGGTGATCTTGGGCAAGTCACTTCACCCCTCTGTACCTCAGTTTTCTTGTCATTAAAAAGGGGAACCTGAGAAGTACAGATGGGGAGAGCAAGGGCTTTTAAGGCAGCCACAATCCCTCCTATACAACTCAGGTCGTTTGCACCACTGAAGGCTCCTGTCTTGTGCTCCTTCCTGCCTCTTTCATTAGGCCCCTCCTGCCTCCCCAAAATGCCACCCCATACTCTTCATCCCCTGAACACATCTGACTTGGCCCTTAGGCCTGCTGCAAGGGCCCCTTGCTCTCATCTGTGCACAACCCCAGTCCAAGGCTGCCGGCGGTTTGCAAGCAAGCAAAAGTTGCCTGTGGGGGGCAGGAGTTTTATTAACGTGATGGGAAGTGACCCAGACGTGGCAAGAAGTTGGGGAGCAAAAGTGATTGCAGAAACATGTCTGGAGGGGAGGAGCATGGAGCTCTTTGTTCCCCCAGCAGGAGGGGAGGGATAAGGTGGGCGCCATGAGGAATGGGCAGTCGTAACTCCAGGGGGATGGAAGCACTGGTGGCGGTGGTGGCAGTGAGGGCAATCTCTCTCTCTCGCTCTCTCTCTCTCTGATTACCAGGAGGCAGGGGAGCCTAAACAGATGCATCTGCAGCTGACCAGCTCCCTGCAGAGTCAAGAATTCTAGACTTTGGCACCAAAACTAGCGCTGGCCAAGTGAAATCCTTTCCCTTGTTCCTGCGCCATCCTGAACAGATGCAAACCTCTGGAACAGGATTCATTCTTCTCCTGGCTCTGCCTGGGCCTCACTCCTGCTGCCGGGTCTGGTCCAGGGCATGCTGGGTGTCCTCCCCATGGTGCAGGCGGCGGTGGGTGATGACATTGGAGCTCTGGCTGAAGCGCTTGCCACAGTCTGGGCAGACATAAGGCTTCTCTCCGGTGTGGACACGCCGGTGCTTAGTGAGGGAGGAGTTGACATTGAAGCCCTTCCCGCAGTCCAGGCAGACGTAGGGGCGCTCGCCGGTATGGACGCGCTGGTGGGTGGTAAGGTGAGCCCGCTGGCTGTACTGCCGCCCACATTCCCCGCACCGGAAGGGTTTCTCCCCCGTGTGGACTCGCCGGTGCCGCACCAGGTTAGAGACCACAGCGAAGCTCTTCCCACAGTCCCCACAAATGAAGGGCGTCTCACCCGTGTGACTGCGCTGGTGGGTGAGCAGGTAGGAGCTGGTGGTGAAGCCCTTCCCGCAGTCTGAGCATGTGTAGCGCTTCTCCCGGCGGGCGGTGCTCTGGTGCCGCACCAGGTGGGGCCGGTCGCTGAAGCCCCGGCCGCAGTCTGTGCATGCGTAGGGGCGCTCTCCAGTGTGCGTGCGCTGGTGGGCAATGAGCTTGGAGCTGATGGTGAAGCCCTTGCCACAGTCGGGGCACACATAGGGGCGCTCGCCCGTGTGCAGGCGCTGGTGAGTGATGAGGTTGGAGCTGCCGCTAAAGCGCCGGCCGCAGTCCCCACATGCATAGGGGCGCTCCCCAGTGTGGGTGCGCCGGTGCTTGATGAGGTCGGAACTGACATTGAAGCTCTTGCCGCAGTCCCGGCAGGCATAGGGGCGCTCGCCTGTGTGCAGCCGCCGGTGGGTGACAAGGTGGGAACGCTGGCTGCAGCGCCGCCCACAGTCGGGGCACGTGTAGGGCTTCTCCCCTGTGTGGCTCCGCTGGTGGCGGACCAGATTGGAGACCACGTTGAAGCGCTTGCCGCAGTCGGGGCAGCGGTAGGGCTTCTCCCCTGTGTGGATGCGCCGGTGGGTCACCAGGGCTGAGCTGTGCCCAAAGCCCTTCCCGCAGTCAGGGCACTGGTAGGGCTTCTCGCCCACGTGTGCCCGTTGGTGCCGCAGGAGATTGGAGAAGGCCCCAAAGCGCCGCCCGCAATCTGGGCATGGGTGAGCCCTCTTGCCCGTGTGGCTGCGCTGGTGGGCCAAGAGGTTGACCCGCTGCTGGAAACTCTTCCCACAGTCCTGGCAGGGGCTGGGCCTCTCCCGGGGGCGCAGGCTCTTGTGGGTTAGGGCCTCAGTGCGAGACGTCAAGAAAGACTCCCTTAGGCAGGCCTGGTTTTCCCCCCGAGGACTCTCGCGAGCCTGATCCTCCTCAAGGCACTGGGAAATGTCCCCTTTGGAGCTTCCCGACAACAGCTTGTCTGGCTCTGCATGCTCAGGGCCCTCATCTTCATTCTTGCTCACTGTCCCCTCATCTGCTGGGACAGAGAGAGGACAGGAGTCACCCCTTGCCTTGCAGAAGGAGGGGGTCATGGCAGGGCAAGGAATGAAACCTGGCTGGGGGGCATTGCAATCTAGTGCCATGAACCAAGTCACCATTGGAAACAGCTGGGAGCAGGGACTCCTTCCTCAGAGTCCTTTCTGGACAGGTGAGATGGGGAAAGGACCGATTCTGCCTCCATTCCCCACCCTCAGGTGAAGGCAGGTGACTGGGGTGGGGGAGTCCTTGCCAGGCACCAGTGAAGAAGCTGCAAGTCAGGTTACAGTTTTGTCACAGAGACAATGAATTGGAAAAAGCTCCCTGATGCTCATGAAGCACTTGACTGCTCAATGAGGAGGTCCTGGGAGCAGCAGTTCAGCCAGGGACATTGGCCTCTGGGGAGGATAAGGGGCATGAGCCTTCCCCTCAAAGCTCCCAGGAGGCCGTGCTCCCCCATTGAGGGCTGCTTGGTCATAGTAAGCATCTAATACGTGCACTTGGCAACTTTCCAGTGAATATGGATTTTTTTTCCCCATGCCCCTACCATTATATTGACCGTAAGGTGACCATAGCCTGAGCCATGAGCAACCTCTGCTGGGAGTCTAGGACACCTGCTGGGACAATCCTAGCCCGGGGGAGGAGACGAGGCAGAACCGGGAGTGCAGACGTGGCATTCGTAGTGGCCCCAGCCAGTTCCTGCACTGGGTGGTGGGTTCTGTGCCAGTCTAACCAATGCCTCACCTGTGCAGGCACTGCTGGGGATCTCCCTCACCTCACAGCCCTGGAGGTCCTGGACCCATGGGTTTTCTTCTAATTTCAGCTGGGAGACTGCCTCTGGCTGGGGAACCGGAGAGCCTGTTCCTGAGACAGAACAGAAGTGAGGTTACAGCATCCTAGGTCCGGGTTACATGAATGGCTGGGGAAATAGGGTCCAGCTGCCTGAGTGGATGGGAAACACTCTTGGGGACCCTTGGGAAATTCCTCTCTGCCCCTTGAGAAGCCCTGAGCATGGAGGCAGGAATAGGACTAATCCGTTTCCACATCTCTCCAATCTTATCCTGTGGGAGGAGAGGACTGTCTCTCACGTGGGCTCTGGTTCAGTCCAGAAATCTCTGGTCCCTCTTAGCATCCCTGAGCTGCAGCCATTCCCTGAGCCTGTCAGAGGCGGAGCAGTTTGTCATGAGCAATGGCAAGCAGGTCCTTACCCGGAAGGGAGCCGCTCTCATGGTTCTCCTGCATGGCTTCCCTGTAGAGAGCTCTCTGACTGGGATCAGTGAAATACAGGGCCACCTCCCTGAAGGTCACTGGACCCTGTAACAACAAATATTCCCTGCTCAACACCTGCTGCACCAGCCTCAGTCCCACCAACTCAGGCCCAAGGGACCCATACTGGTGTCTCTTCTCTATTCCCTGATGCACAACGTCCTTACAGCTCCCACTGCCCCCCAGTTAGATTCACATTCCCCATCCCCCTGCCTTATTTGATGATGTTGCCCCAGGATGTGCTCTGCTCTTGCCGCTACTCTTGCAACACCAGAATGGTCAGATCATAGAATCATAGAAATTAGGGTTGGAAGGAGGTCATCTAGTTCAAGCCCCTGCTCAAAGCAGGCTCATCCCCAACTAGAGCATCCCAGCCAAGGCTTTGTCTAGCCGGGTCTTAAAAACCTCCAAGAATGGAGCGTCCACAACCTCTCTAGGTAACCTGTTCCAGTGTTTTACTACCCTCCAAGTGAGAAAATTCTTCCTAATATCTAACCTAAACTTCCCTTACTGCAGCTGGAGACCATTGCTCCTTGTTCTGTCATCTGCCACCACTGAGAACAGTCCCACTCCTTTGGAGCCACCCTTCAGGGGGTTGAAGGCTGCTACTAGATTATGAAATAGCAGCTGTAGAAAACACTTCACAGGCATCACACCACCTTTGGTACACAGATGTAAGTCACACCAGTGTCAGAAGTTGGCAGACAACTAGCTCTTCTGGCAAAATGTCTGTAGTAGGAACTATTACAGTATATTGTCCCTACCTTGCACCTTAGTAGTTTACATACCTGTAGTTTTAACCCTGATTTTTCCTGTGGTGTCTCTACACCAGATTCTGCTGAATTATACTGGTGTAGGGCAATAAATGTGTGTCCGCTGCTTGTTTATAGCCATGTAAGGGCAGACTGTGCTATGTTCAGCATGCCATTTGACCAGGCTATCATTGGACAGGGTGTTGTCTAGTGCTTAGGGCATGCCCCAATGTGCAATGGAGGTAACAACACTAACTGAGCTCCCTTGGTAGGTTAGAGCCTGGATTGAAGGGAGAAATATTTGCATGCTGAGACAGGCTGAATCAGAAAGAGCTGAATCAGACTATTGGGTGACATTGCGCGCTGCAGGGTACTCCCCTGCCCATCCACCCATAGGGCTGACCAGGTAAACCAGGCCCTGCTTAATACAAGCATTCCCGCAGCTTCTAACCTCACTGTCCCATGCCTAGCCCTGTGCGCTTCCTGCCCCTCCAGGATAACCCCTGCCCATCGCTCACCTGAGCTGAACCTGCTGCAGCCATTTCCCTTCCCCGTCTGCCACAAGGATGGGATGATCTGGGCTCGAACACAGCTGTTATTCTGTTGCCTGTCAAGAGAGAGAGGGATGACAGGGAACAGGGGGCTGAAAATGGGCTCCAAGCTATTTTCCCGCTGCCCTTTGAGATCCCGCTCCAGAGGAAGAGCTGTGATTCCTCTGATGTCAATGGAAAATGCAGAGCTGGCAAGAAGCTTGGACATCAATAGCTACCAGCGCTCGTCGAGCTGTCAAGCAAAAGACAACGGCATCCATTGCAAGAATTGATTTCCACAGCTTGCTCTCCTCTGCAGACAGATCTGCTAGACTCTGCCTGGCTAGAAAAACGCTTGGTCACTTTATTGCAGCATGGCCCCAGCCCTTCCTACCACGACCTGAACTCACAGACATCTGCAAACCCTCCCCGCAACACTCGCCCAAGCACTAGAAATCAACAGGATCCAAGGAGCTGCCCTGTGGGTTCCCCAGACACTGTCCCCAAGGACTGCCCATCCCCTCAGCAACACAAACAGGGGCAGGGACCTGCTTTTCCTCTCTACTCCTTACCTTGGTCACAGGACAGTGACTCTGCCCAGAGTGGCTGCAGGGAAGGGGCCTGGACCAGGCTGGAGCTGGTCAACTCCCTCCCCACTGCCTGCTCCTGCTGCCCCGTCCAGCCTGGCTCTCTCTTTCTGTCTTCTCTCCCTTGGTCTGGGACATAGTGTCACTGTCCCTCTCCTAGCATTAGTCTTCCTGCAGCTGGATCAGCTCCTAACAGCACTACTGCTCCTGGGAGTCAGAGAGAGAGAGAGAGTGTGTGTGCGCTGCTCTTGGGAGTGAGTGTGTGTGTATATATATGCTCTGGGGAGTAAGAATAAGTGTGCGTGCATGCGTGCGTGTGTATACTGCTCCAGGGAGTGAGACAGAGTGTGCATGTGTGTGTGTGTGTGTGTACTGCTCCTGGGAGTAAGACTGTGTGTGTGTGTGTGTGTGTGTGTGTGTGTGTATGTGTACTGCTCCTGGGAGTAAGACTGAGAGTGTGTGTGTGTGTGTGTGTGTGTACTGCTTCTGGGAGAGAGAAAGAGAGAGAGAAAGTACTACTTTTGGGAGTGAGAGTGTGTGAGTGTGTACTGCTCTAAAGAGTGAGAGAGAGTGTGTGTGTCCCGGGAAGCAGAGATGGGTGCAGAGGGGCGGTGTGTGCAGACCCCTGCCCTGCCTGCCCCAGCACTTCCCCCAGGTCTCTCTCCATTACCTGGAGTCTCCGGGTCAGGAGCTGGTGTCCCGGGCTACCCTGGGGGCTGATTGCAGCCGCCAGAGGAAGTCCCCCCTCTAATAAAGGTCTCTTCTCGGTGCAGCCTGTGCCGGGGGTGAAGCAGCTGCTCAGCCTGGGCTCCTGGATTGTAGGGCAGGCAATATTGCCTCCTGTGCCCCCTCCGTCACTGCCAGGAGATGCTCAGTCTCTGGTCCCTTGGTTCTTTATTCAACCCCTTTCCTGCCTCCCCTCCTCCCAGCATCCAGCCAGAACCTCTCAGCTGATCCAGCCCCTTCCTGTGTCCTTCAATACCAACCCGAGCTGCAACACCAGCTAGGATGGCGAAACATCTTGCCACGAGCTGCTCCGAAGAAAGAGCAGAGATCCTGGTTCATACCAGCTTCTCCAGGTCTGGCTGGGAGAGGGCAGCAAGGGACCTGGGGCTGCCCAGAGGCCTTGCAGCTGCAGCCTCTGCCTGCTGTGCTCCCCTGCTCACCTCATGATGGAAGGAATGAGAGAGGCAGAGGGAGGGAGCATCTTCTCCCTCCCTCTATCACGTGCATGGCAGCAGGGAGCTGGGGGTGACTGATGTTACTGCAGCCTGCCAGCAGCAAGCCTTCAGTGGTCACGAGTTAGGCCACAGGAAAATCACAAGAATGGCTCAAAAATCACAAGAGCCTTAAAAAAAACAGTAACCAGAGCAGTTCTCTTCTCTGCTCTGGGAGCCTTTCAGCAGACATTTCTCTTCCTTCCGCAACAGAGAAGGCTATTTTTTTTAACAACTCCAAACAGATTTCCCCATAACCACGGGACTCCAGGGCCTGGGACTTTAAGCACCAAGGATTAAGCAGAAGCATGATATAATGATGAATCTTGCTATGCCTCTGAGAGCTTACAACAGTGATTCTCCAACTTTTTAGACTTGCGACACTGCTTGGAAAATGCCAGCTCTTAGGTGGGTTTTTGTTGTAGCCGTGTTGGTCTAAGGACAGAGGCAGGCCAGGTTCTTTGGGTAGATGTGATATCTTTTATTAGACCAGCTGAGGAGTTGAAAAAAGTTTTTTGCAAGCTTTTGGGTGCAATCACCCTTCTTCAGGCATAGGAAGCCTGCTGTTTTGAGACTCCAAGGAATGAAAGAAGATAAAAGTGGGACAGGATGTCAGTAAGAATGTAAATAGGTGGATATTAGGAAAACAAAAGGTACAAAAGAGAAGGGAGGGGGAGAAAATGGGGGGGAAGCCAAAGGTAAGTAAGGGAGACTCTACTGTAGTGAAGAAAAGAGGCTCTTAGCTTTCACTCATGTCTCAGCTACAAAAAAACACTAGAGCAATTCTTTTGTTGCAAAGAACTCAGAAAGCCCACAACAGGTCTCGATTGTTTTGATATTAGGGATGCCTACTTGCAAGTTTGGGGGTTATCTTGTGAATCATGTAGGTGTTGGCCCACCTACAAAGGCTTTGAGTCACTGAGGGTTAGACACTGATGATGACTCCAGTGATCGCATCTCACAGTGGTGAGAAACTTCCTAATATTCTTGGGTCAGGTATCCAGGTATTTCATAAAAGATATCACCTCCACCATGAGTTGGCGGTCATTGGGACCGCTGTTTCGCCTCCTGCCGGGGAAAGAAGCAGAGAGTTCAAAATAAGGTGACTTGGGGATGAAGGAGAACTGAAAAGAGGGAGGAATGAGATACTGTATGTGACTGTGAATGACAGAGACAATCAGGGAGAGGATGGATGGAAGATGATGAGGGGCAGGACCAGGAGCAGGGGTCCAGAGATGTGACTAGATAACAAGAAGAGGTGAGAAAACAAGAATAAGGGGAAAGGAAAGGCCTGGGGTGGGATCTGTGTTCTTCTCCTATTGGTCCCATTCACCTCCAAGCTAAGGGTTTCATTCCCAGTGAGAGAAAGGGGCAAGAGCCTAGTTTGGCTGTCACAGGTGGCGCTGTGTCCCGTGGCCCTGTCCGCGTCTGGTAGCATCTGACATCATCCTCTGAGCAGACACAGAGAGCAAGGCAGGACTCTGTGTTGCTGTGGATCTTTGGGTATCTGAGTGCAGAGAGAAATCCAAGGGCATCTCCAAGCTGCAGATGAATGTCCTAAGCTGGGTGCTCCCTGTGCTGGGTTAGGGCCAACCTGTCAAAGAGAATTTGGCTTCTGACATCTGGCTGGAGTTGGGAGCCTGCTTCTGCTGCTTACAAACATTAAAAAAAAAAGGTGCTTTAAACTCAGCACACACCCCCACCGAGCCCAGCACATGCCCAGAAGAGGCATTGCGTTAGTTGAGCTTGGCTCACCCAACATCTATATAGATCCAGGTGCTTTAGTGGGGCTTTTTTGGTGCTTTAACAACTGATGGAGCAGCTCTTAGATAAAAGCACCAAAAAGTCCCGCTGAAGCACTTGATCTATACAGACGGTGAGGAGCTGGATCGAACTAACGCACTGTCTCATCCAGTAAAGCACTTTTTTTTTTTAACTTCTTTCTTCCTCCAGGGCCCAAAATACTCACCCATAAGTGGAGACAGATCCGGCTTCAATTCCCAATTCCCCCTTTTACCTCCTAAAATTGAACGTGAGGCGACTCGGATACACAGTTTTTCGGGGCTGAGTGTTCTTGGAATCACAGAAACATAGGAAGTTAGGGTTGGAAGCATGGGCAACGCATAGGGGGTGCACGCAGGTGCACGTGGCCCCCCTGCGATTGGCCACTGCCAACGCTGCCACCAGCATTTGCGGGAAGTCACCTCTCCACCCCCCTACCCTTCCTGCCCTGCTGCTGACATAGGCAGGGCTGCCTGCAGGTGGAACCTGCTCACCCTGCCACCACCGCCTGCGGGCAGTTGCCGTGACCCCCTCCAGCCTCAGGAGGCACGAGTCATTCATGGTTGGTATCGGCGACTGGTGCCTCCCAAGTCTGGGGGGCACCAGATCGCCGACAGGGCTTCCCCGCCACTGATCGCCAATTGGGCGGGGTGTCCACTGGCACTTCTGGTTTTGTGGCTGGGTTTCCAAGGGGTGCATGGCCAATCTCAGGAGATGCACATGCACATGCACCTGTGTGCCCCCCCTACGTGTCGCCAATGGTCAGAAGGGACCTCAGGAGGTCATCTCGTCCAACCCCCTGCTCAAAGCAGGACCAGCCCCAACTAGATCATCCCTGCCAAAGATTTGTCTAGCTGGGTTTTGAAAACATCCAAGGAGGGAGCTTCCACCACCTCTCTGATTAACCTGCTCCGAGTGGGTTTTTGCTCTGTCCATAGTCAATACAGGCCGAACCATGACTCTTTAGTTTGTGTTTTACTACCCTCCTAGTGAGAAAATTCTTCCTAATATCTCACCTAAACTTTCCTTGCTGCAACTTGAGACCATTGCTCCTTGTTCTGTCTCTTCTTCTGTGCCAGCTCTAATTACAGGCAACAGAAACAGGAAGGCTGGCGGGGGGCGGCAAAGGCAGAACATTCACTGGTGAATTTTGTTAATTTCCATCTTGCTCAGTCCCTGTGATGGTGAATACATGCCAAAGGGTGTGGGGAGGAGCGGAGCTTGGCCCTGAAGCTCAGGAGAGCTGCCAGAGGGACAGAGGGGGAAAACAAGCTGGGGTGCTATGCAGGACCAGCTGGAGGGAAGGGGAAGTTGGCTAATGTAGATGGCTGGTAGGTTTGGGTTAGGCTAGAGAGTGGGCCAGGGGCAAGGCCTCAGCAACAGCATATAGACAGACCCACAGCCTGGGAATGCATTTGGTCCTTGGGCACTGTGTAGGCTACTGAGTGAAAGGAACAGCTCAGTAGATGCGTCTACATGTGCATTTACTACACAGTAACCTACTGCACAGTAAGTTACTGCACAGTAAGTGGTTTTTAGGCCAGCATCTACACATGCAGCCATTAAAGTGCAGTCATGCTGTGTGTGGACTAACTGGGGACTAAGTCCACACAGTGTTACTGTGTAGAAAGATGTCTACATGTGTATTACTGCTCAGTAACTAATCCGGTGTAAATTTTATACCTGCATGATGCCGATATAAAATTTACACCCAAATCGGCATAAGTCACCATAGTTCCTGCGCTGTATGGCTGTGCATGTGTAGACACATACCCGTACTGTGCAGTAATGTTCAGTTATTGTGCAGTAGCCTAAATTACTCCATAGTAAATGTACAAGTGTAGATGCATCCAGTGTGTCCTTAGGGGTACTTTGTAAAGATGAGCAATCTCTGATCACCGGCCTGCTATGCTGAGTTCCCACTGAGCTTTACCTTTTGATACTAAAATGATGGGATATTTTAAAAGAATGCTACCTTTCTAGCCAGGGTCAGAGCACTGCAACGAATGAAGGGTAGAACAGTACCCCAACACAAGCCTTATGTGAAGAGGTAAAGAAATACAAAAGCAGGTCAGTTCACTGACTTTTGTCAGTAAAGTGCAAGCTGCCACAAGTGGTCAGGAGGAAGTGATGTTGCAAATGGAAAAGAGGTATCTGGATTTTCCTGTTCAAACAAGATTTGCTCAGTGCAAATCTCCAAATTAGCATGCGGGGAGATGAACAGTTGAAGCACTGTCAAAATGTAGCACTTTATCCGCTGCAGCTGTTTCATAGATGTTGTTAGGTGTTAGGGTCGGAAGGGACCTCAATAGATCATCGAGTCCAACCCCCTGCATAGGCAGGAAAGA
>NW_005843052.1:117751-133546 GCF_000455745.1 Alligator sinensis
CCTGCCAGGCTCTCGCAAATGTGAGCCTTGATAATTTTTTCAAAGACTTTGCCAAGGATGGAGGTGAGACTGACTGGCCTATAGTCGCCTGGATCCTCCTTCCTCCCCTTCTTGAAAATGGGGACCACATTGGCCCTTTTCCAGCCCTCTGGGACTTTGTCCATGCTCCACAAGCGTTGAAATATTCCCGCCAGTGGCTGTGCAATGACGTCGGCCAGTGCCTTCAGCACCCTCGGATGGAGCTCATCCGGGCCTGCCGACCTAAAGGCATCCAGTTCTTCCAAGTGACTCTGCACCATCTCAGGGTCTACGCATGGCAGTCTGGCGCCTTGCTGCTGCCTCTCTACAACCCCAGTGAGAGACTTGTCCTGCCCCTCGCTTAGGAACACTGAGGCAAAGAACTCGTTGAGGAGTTCAGCCTTGTCCCCCGTGTCTGTCACCAATTGCTTCTGCCCATTTAGCAGGGGTCCTATTCCTCCCTGGGCCTTCCTTTTACTCCCTATATATCTAAAAAACAATTTCTTGTTGTCCTTTACTTGGGATGCCATCCTCAGCTCCATGGTAGCTTTGGCCCGTCTAACTGCCTCCCTACAAGCACGAGCAGAGGAGGTATATTCGTCTTTGGTGATCTCTCCCTGTTTCCACTTTTTATCTGCTCCCCTTTTGGCCCTTAGGCTGCCCTGGATTTCTCTGCATCTGCATGCTCTATTCCACTCTAAGTGGAAGCTAAACCACTTTCACTTTAACCATTGTGACCTGTTTCGTTTGGGTTTAAAGTGACAGTGGCTTAGCTCTGCTGTACCAGCACAGGGGCAGAGATACAAAGCAGTAACATCAGTTCAGTTGAGGGGCACTCTTGAGGAGTAAGTCCTCTTTTAATGTGGGTTATTGCTCTGTCCATAGCTATACAGGCCAAACTGCGACTCTTTAATTTGAATGTTATTCCAGCCTTACCCTAAGAATGGGAAAGCTGGAAATCCACCAGAGCTATAGACAGAGGGGGCCTGAAGCTTTCAAAAGCAAATACCTCCAGAAAATACTAGACAATTAATGAAAGGTGTTAATAACAAGTGCCCAGGTTTGCTGGAGAGTTCAACGCCCCTTCTCTCCAATGTTAATCAGAGAAGAAGATGCAAAGACCTGGAATACATGTTAAAAAGAAACCCAGAGTAAGTGCAAAAGGATAGAGTGTGTCCCTCAACCAGTTCTTAAAGAAAAAATTCACAGGACTTAGTGACATGGAGGCCACGTAGAGAGCATCTGGGATGGACTGGGCTGGTGAACAAGGGTCTGTGCTCTAAGCTGTGATTTTCAAACTGGGGTATGTCCCAGGGGCAAGCAGTGTTTTGCTAAGGGGTATGTGCCTAAATTTTAATAACGGTGGTGGAGTCTCTGATTGGTCAACCCACAGTGAGTAATGGCGTTGCCGTGTGTTGCTTATGGTGAACGTGCAGCAGTGCACAGGGTACAGCGGCTACGGGCAAAGGGGTATGCAGCCAAAAACATTTGAAAACCACTGGTCTAAGTGATGTCGCAGCTGCCTCAGGACAATTCAGGGATGAGTTTTCGTAGCTGGTACCACCAGAGGGCTCTAGTCTTCAATCCAGGAGGCTGCTCTCTGCTTAACTGGGTGTTTTCTGCATTTAGGGTGTTTGCAGCAAAGCTTCCTGGGTCAGAGGCTTTTGTCTGTGCCCTTAGGAGGGTCTTTGCTGGGGAAAGCCCATCATTAAAGCCCCTCCCTATCCAGCCCAGGGGACACTTTTTCCAGTGGCTGGAAACAGCCTCCAGGGCAGCCCTGGGCTCTGCCAACACCAGCTCCTGAGCCAGAGACTCCAGGGGATGGAGAGAGACCTGGGAGAAAGCGCTGGGGACGGGCAGCACAGGGGCTCTCTGCACTTGTGGCCTCTCTGCACCCATCTCTGCTCCCCACGGGTCTGTGAGTCCCAGAGCTGCTGCCTTTATTGACTTTTTTTTTCAATTTGTATCTGATGCCAAATTAGCCAAAATTAATTCCAAATTCAAGAGTTCAGAACCATAAGTGGCCCTACTACCGGCAAGCATCCTCCACCCGCACTTGGGGCTTCAGATGTTTCCAAAACCTTTGGCGGGCATCCTACTTGCAGGCCCAAGCCCGGAGGATATCTCCAAGTTTTGCTTGCCCTTAGCCATAAGGCCCTCAGAGCAAGCAAGGAAGGAGACTCCCATTTCCATAAACTGGGCTTAAAGCCACTGCTCCTCGGCGGATACTGAACAACTCCAGAAGAGCAGTTTTCCTGCGAGGCGGTTCAGGAAAACTGGCTTCTTGGACACAGATACATGGTATTTCCCTGGCCAGGGTAAAAAGCCACCATGCTTGATCTGAGCCTTCAAGAGGGCATGCACAGGCTCTTGCTCCCAGTACCTCTGGCAGGAGCCAACCCAGTCCTGGTAATGACATAGTGACCCTATATCTCAGCTGGAAAGGGAGAGCCAGGCTAGAAGGGGCAGCAGGAGCAGGCAGTGAGGAGGGAGGTGACCAGCTCCAGCCCTGCCCAGACCCCTTCTCTGCAGCCTCCCTAGGCAGAGTCACTGTCCTGTGACCAGGCGAGGAGCAGAGAGAAGAAAGGCCCATCTCTGCCCCTGCCTGATCCCTGTGCTGCTGAGGGTGCACTCAGGGACAGTGTCTGGGGGACCCTCAGCGCTCCTGAAACCTTCATTTCTAGCATTTGGGCCAGAGACTCTGTTACTAGGAGGGCTTTAAGATCTCTCCCTGACTTGACCCCTGTGGGAGGTTCCGGTCTTCATTACAACAGAGGGATCCAGCATGTTCCCACTGGGGAAAGATCTTCAGGGGAATGGGAGTGTGATGTAGACTGAAGCCCCTTCTGAAATTCTCCATTGCTCATCCCACCCTGGCAGGCTGCAGCATCGCATCTGCTTTCGCTCCAGATCATCCCACCATTCCCCAGATCGGGAAGGGAGGTGGTTGCAGGGGAACTGGCCCAGGTAAGTGCTTGTGAGGTTGGTTTGGATGTCTAGGATAGGCAGTAAATCCTGGAGGGGTCATGGACGGGACTGTTTGGACCAGGGGCAGAGCTGGGTCCCACACACACGAAGGTTACTAAATATTTAATAATTAAAGGAGGATTTGGGTCTTGATCGACCATCTGTGAACAACAACCATTGTGTGAGCCCACGGACATCCATGTGTGTCCTTCTGCCTGTTCTGAAGTAGGTGGCTTCAGCAATAGGCTGTCTCACGTCCCATCACCCCCACCTCCTCTTGTAACACGGGGCTCCAAAAGGCAACTGGGTTCACTCTGGCTGCATGTGAGAAAACATGCCTTAGGGCTTCCCCAGCGACTCCTCCCTGGAGAAGCAAAGAGATGCCAGTGCCACGTGCCGCACTTAGGAGTCCCAGTGCCGGTGAGTTTTGCACGTGCCGAATTGCAGTCCGTGTTGAATGGTTATTCACAGGAGATTGCACCTGCTGACCTTCCCCTCGCGCTGTCCTTCAGTCCTCTCTCTTCACCACCCTTACTACCTAATCTGTCTCCTCTGTGTCCTGCTCAGTTCCCCCTCCCTGCTTGCTGCTATATTTGTAGACCTTTCCTTTAGAGTCTCTTCCCTTTCATGCCAGTAATGCCACATACCCCTGCACCCCGTGACCCCCTTGCTGCCTTTCTTCAGTCACCTGCCCTGCACCCCTGCAGACTCTCTCCTCACACCACTCATTCACCTGCACTCCCTTTGCCCTGGCAGCCTCCGCACATATCCTTGTCAACCCCCTTGGGCTCAGTCTGGACCTTACAAATCTCCCTGCACCACTCTGACCCCCACACTGTCCCCGCAGACACCCCTATGCTCCCTGCACATCCTTCAACCTGCCTCCTTCCCTGCACATGACCATGCACCCCACCTGCATCCTCCATCTGCCTCTAGCTCCCCATATGCCTTCTACTCATAGGTCCGGGCTATTGCTCAAGCTGCCTTCCCTGAGTTGAGTGCTGCTTCGTTTTCGCTGAAGACTATGGTGGAGGCCCACTCCCTCATACTGGGAGGTAGGGAAATGGAGGCCATCTTGCATAAAGGCAGAGTAAAGGTGCACCTTATAGACTAACCAAATCAGACGCATAAGCTTTCTTGAGCCTGAGCTCACTTCATCAGATGCTATAAAAGGACATGCACAAACCAGTCTATAAAAACAAAATTTGAATACAGACAGGTTGACTTCAGCTTCCTACCCCCACCCTCAGCCCCTGCCTCTGGAAGTGCTGGGGGATGTTGATCAATGGATAAAGGCCAAGAATGGTAAGAGCATGGGAGCCTTTCCAAACCCCAGCTGAATATCACGAAACTCATTAAAAAAAAGCATCCCAGTCAAGACCTCTGTTGGGTGGGATCGCAACACTGTCCCACTGATGCTAACAAAAGGATTTGGATAATCTCCCTAGTCTTCTGTGGAGAAGATTTTCTATCCCCACCCTGTGCCTGAGCTGGAGGGATTGCATTTGGGCAGCTAGTGCTAAGTGGGGGACTGGACTCTTGCTGTTTTGGGAGCTGGTGACCTTTGAGGAGATGGCTGTCTATGTCACCCAGGAGCACATCTGCCTGACTCCACAGAAGTGGTGAATTCTGACACGCTCCAGGGGGGCTGCCATACCCCCACCTTTCCCCTTCAGCTTCTCATTTTTCACCCCTTTTCTTTTTTGCAGTTCTGTCCCCTTCCTCCATCCCCCCCCCCCCCCCCCCCATGTGAACAAGGCCTGCCTCCCTCAGGTGCCAAAGGTAGGGAGAAGGCAGTGGATTCATGTGGTCCCAGTTCTGGTTCCTCTCTTCATTGCACTAACAAGGCGGCAGATGTGAGATCTGAGGCTGCAGGGATAATTAATGAAGTAAAGGCAGCAACTCCGGGACTCAGACCACAGGAGCGCAGAAACAGGTGTGAAGGAGCTGTATGTGCAGTCACTGCCCTTTCCATGCCTAGTGCTTTCCCTGTGGTCTGGGGTAAGTTATGTAATCATATAATAGAGCAGAGCTGGAAAGAGGCCAAGGGCATCTCACAATAAAACACAGACTAGTGTGGTTAGTGAATACTCAGTAAAGTATCTTCCACCTTTGAAAGACATCCTAAGAGCTTTGAAATGCTACAGGTATACACTAGTTAATAATTAACACTAATACTGATAACCAGGAATCCTGGTTTTCTCTGATTTAAATTAAAAAATCCCAGTTTTTGGTTAGAAAACAAAGGAACCCCAAATACACATTTTTCCATGATTAAAATGAAACATCACTTATATATAAAATCACAGAAAAATGTGGATTTGGTGTTACTTTTTTTTAACCGAAAATTGGGGATTTTTTCTAAACCAGAGAAAACCAGGATCCCTGCTGATAACTAATACCAGTTAACAGTGACTACCCTTCCCTTTAAAATTGTAATAAGCAATGCCTGGGATTGCTCAGAGACAGTTCTCCAGCTGGACGTGCTGTCACACACCCACAGGTGGGAACCTGTCTCAGGGTTTTTACAGTGCGAGGAACGATTCTGGTTGTCTTCCTGCAACAAAGTTGTCCTCCCAACCTTTCCTTGCAGCAAGACTTAAGAAAATTAATGTCAGAGGCAGGCAGCCTTCCTGTTGTGACCAGCCCCTGGTGGGGATTATGAAGGTTTTGGAGGGGAATAATGTGCAGGAACATAGAGCTGAGCTGCCAATCTAGAGGAGTTGGGGCAGCAAGCGCTGAAAGGGGCACTTGGCTATTTCAAATGAGTGACCCTTGAGGGTATTTCATCCCGGGGCAGCGAGCTCTGCTGGACCCCAGTTGAGAGTCTCCTACTGGAGAACTGAGACTGTGGTGAGGATTCCTGTTCCTCTGGCGTTTGTGCTCCAGGATCTCTGGAGCACTAGGGTCAAGTTTCTGTTCCAGGCTATTCCCTGGTCCTTCAGGTTTCAGGGGAAACAGTCCCTGCTAATTCTCAATCCCCAGTAAAATAAATTATCCCCGTAGACTAGCCTTCATCAGGGTATTTAGGAAGGGGTCAGGTTTCTCTTCCCCTATGCTCATGGAATCACATCATCTCCCATAACCTCAGCTCTGTCCTCCACAGGCATCTAATCTCTCCTCAGATTGAGAAGCAGACTTTCACTTAATATTTCTTTATCAGCTTGCTGTTCTGCCCCGAGGTGGACTGACACCACCAGCCACATGGCTGACTTCAGGCATGGAGTCTATAATCTGAGGATGGGTCCCTCTGGCTTGAGCCAGAGGGCTTGATGTACCCAGCAGGTATTGGACTGTTGAAACAGTAGTTCACTAGTGGCTCTTCCTCTGTGTAATATCTCCCTGTATATTCATGTAAGCTGTGGGGGTAAAATTGGTCCCTTCCCTGCTTTTCTCTAGGCAAGAGGATTGGCAGGGGGAGGTGTTGGTGCTTCCATCTCCTCAACAGTTACCTGGGTTTCTTTCCCCCTAGCTGTTCCTCTCCCTTTGTTGCTGCTCCCAAGGGGCTGTCGGCTTCTTTGGTGACATGGTTCAAGTAAACAGACCCAGCAAGTATAGCCTGATGCACTTCAGTCCCTGTCAGCCAGGAGATCCGACTGTTGGCAGAGGGATAGGTGCAAGAATGCACAGATCCACGAACTTCCCAAATCCTGCATCTTTTCTAAGTGCATGGACACTGACAAGTCCATTCACAACTGAAGCACATTATTGTTGCACCAGTGCTTTCCCTGATAACATACTTACTGATCAGTCAGAGCACTAATTGCTCACCAAGCATGTTTGCACAATGAGTTTATGCACCGGACTATCTCTACTCTTTAGCTATTAGTACTCCATTACTCCAGCACTCTCACTTGTTATGAGAGTTGTCTTATATGAGAGCATGATGTTGTCTTATTAATGCATTATTATGTTGTCTTGGGCACTGAGCTAACTGGGCAAGTATGGCCTATCACTGCTGTAAACTTTCCTAATTTTTCCAGCTATGCTCCAGGACCCCCTAATTAATCCCAGCAGCTGTTTCTGCTGTGCAGAGGCAGCCCATTCTCTCATACCATCTCTTTAGGAGGTTTTAACTCTTCTAGACCTAAACCAACAAAACCTACACAGTCTGTTCTTTTTTTAAAAAACGGTGTTTATATGTGTTTGAGTAGATGCAGAGAAAAAATGCTCCTGCGTTGCTTAAATTATGCTCTACTTTTACATTGTCTGTTTATTTATCTCTGTGATTTATATGCTACCCTTCCCAACAAAGGCAGGACATCTTACAGTAAAAGAGCAGAACAACTTCAAAGGACAACTAGAATATCAACATAAAATAGAGACTCATTAAATGATATCTTGGCCTAGCTTTGTTGCCTTAGCCAATAGCACAGCCAGATTGCCATAGGGGGGGGGGGGGGGTGGTGTGTCAGTGTGGTGTGGGTGGGGGGGTGTGTGTGTGTGTGTGTGTGTGTGTGTGTGTGTGTGTGTGTGTGTGTGTGAGACATTTTTTTTCGTGTTCCAGGTCACATTAGCCAGATCAGTTCCGGATACTTTTGCCTGAGCAAAACTCAGTCGTTCAAACACCGTACGTGGCGCTGCAACCAGCAAGTATCTTCCACCCCAGACTTTTCAGCCTGCAGCTTCATACTTCCAAATCCATCAGCAGGCATCCTACATGCAGGCCCAAGCCTGGAGGCCTGGGGTTCAGATGCCCCTGAGTCTTGCTTGCCCTCAGCCTACAGCTGCAGGAGCAAGCTAGGCAGGAGTCCCCATAGAAGCTATTACAGTTTGAATGCTAAGAAACAAATCACAAAGCCTCTCCTGATCTTTCTGTTCCATCCAGTAGCTGCCCTTTCTTCCAGCTCATTGATTATCTTAGTTACTGCATTCCTTGAGTACCTTGCTTATTGCACTCTTGAATCAAGCCATATTCATTCCCTCTCAAGGCCTGATACCCTTTCCCTCTGATGCACCCTGTCTTTTGCACTGCCAAGCTGAGCAATTTCAGCTGTTTCTAAATCTTCCAGGAGTTATGGCAGTTAGCCCTTTCTAATCAGGCTAAGAAGGCCTAAGCCTCTGGCTCAGCTGTTGTGACCACTGAGGGAATGCTAATATTCTCAAAAACAGCCCATCACAGAGCAGCTCTTCCTGTATTGTCTACTGCTTCCCCTTGCAGCTGAATACAATTAGCAGCTGGTAGTAATGCTTCTAGTTTACAGTTCCCCAAGAAAGTTATCTTCAAGTGCAATTGAGCAATGGGGTTGACTAGATGTGGCATCAAGTTGGATAGATTCGTTGGATTACCTGCACTGGTTCTCATGAAGTACCTTAACTAGAGGTACACAGGTAAAGCACTGAGACAGATTATCTGATATCTGACAGAGATGGTAAAAAGTCATCTCAGTGCCATCCATATTTGTGTATGTTGAGCCCATCAAGCTAACCCCCTTCTTATTCCTGGCCCAGACAACTCCTGTCTGTATCCTCTCTTTCTGTGACAACAGGCAAGGGGACAGCAAGGGAAGACCAGGAGGAGAATTCCCAGCAGCCTTAGCCTGATCAACCAGAACTGCATGGGGTGTTACTGGGGGGAGCTGAAGGGGACATTCCCCACAGTCATAAGCAGGGAGATGCCTGCAAGGGTCAGCACAAGCCAGAGAGGCATCTGGAGAGAAAGGCAAGTCTGTGAAGTGCAAGGGAGATCCCAGGGTCTTGGGAGGCCAGGTCATGAGGGAGCGCACCCATGGGAGCACTGTTTCTTAGCCCTGGTCACCCACCCACGTGTCCATAGGGGCGAGAAGCCATATCTGTACCCTGACCACAGGAGCCGCCTCAGTGACAGATCCAACCTGGCCCAGCATGAAAGGAACCATGCAGGGCAGATGCCTAACTGGTGCATGAAGAGTGGGAAGAGCCATGGGCAGAGCTCCCACCTCCTCCTGCACCAGGTGTCCTACCAGGCCCCAAAAGGCTTACTGCTACCTTGAGTATGGGGTGAGCTTCAGCCAGGGTTTGAGCCAGACCACCCACCACTGTGTCTACGTGGAGGAGAGACCCCACCACTGCCCTGACTGTGGAAAGACCTTCTGCTGGAGAGTGCTCCTATCCCAGCACCAGTGGACCCACATTGGGGCTAGACCTTACCCATACCCCAACTAGGGTGGCCATCATAGAGGACAGTCCAGTTGTCCTCTGTTGATATGAAACTGGACTCCTTTATGTCCTCAATTTTTCTCTTAAAGAGAAAAATAGAAGACATAAAGGCATCAAGTTTCGTATCAATAGAGGACAGAGGACAGAGTAGCAGAAAACTGGAATGTCCTCTATGATGGCCACCCTAACCGCAACTGCAGGTAGGGCTTCAGCCAGCAGTTGAACTTCAACAGTCAGTGGGGGAGAAGCCCTAGCAGTGTGCCGAATACAGATGTACCTTCTGCAATGCCTCTAACCTGGCCAGACATCGCTGGGTCCACACAAGTGCAGGGATGGGACAGACATGGGTGAGGATAGCTCTGCCCCTTGGTGCTAATGGGGAAACAGAGGCAGGTGGAGTCTTTATGTGAGGTGGTGCAAAGGCAGACATTGCTTCCTTGAGTCTCCTCAGGGCTGAGCTTAATGGCAAAGTGCAACTCTGCATTACCCTTTGCCTTCCTAAGGGTGACATCTACCCCTCTTCATCCTAGCTATCTATTGTCCATCTACCTACCTACTGAACAGATCTGGCCCAGGTAAACTTGTATTCTGATGCACCCCCAAATCACCCACACTGCTGCAGGCAGAGGCAGGGATGCAGGCCACAGTCTGGTGGGGAGGCAGAGTGGCATGGTGCACCAGGCAGGCGAGCAGTGTGTGGGAGCAAGGCGGGCAGACTGAAGCAGGTGCCACTGTGCCTGCACATGCCCAACCTGACTCCTCTTGGGAGGTGTGGGGCAGACTGGGCTGGGCACTGCTTCTGCTGCCTGGGGCAGGGATCAGCCAGGGCTGGGTAGTGTTTGCGATTGTGTGTGTGGCATCCCTCTGACTACAGAGCCCTGGGTGGTTGCCCATGTCACCCACCCCTAAGGCCAGCTCTGGTGCCTGTCTGTCTGCCTATCTATGATATTTGTCCATATGTTATTATCTGTTATTTCATCTTAAGTATATACTTAACCATTTTCTATATATAACTACCATATCTATCTCTCCCTTTACCTATGGTATCTGTCCAACATGCCTATCCATCAGATAGGAGCTATCTGTCTGTAAGTCAAGTCAAGGGGACTATGTCATTTACAAGGCTAAAGACAGTGATTGAGTTCTGTGAAACTGGGGAGGGATTCCATGGAGAAAGCAGAAAAGATGTGGAAGAAAACTATGGGTTCATTTCTGCATCGAGCAAAATTTGAGGTAGTAGCAAAGTGTAGACCAGTGATTCCCAACCAGGGAGCCATGGAACCATGGGCTGCCACCAGATCTTTGAAAGGGTGCCACGAGGTGTGAGGAAATAAGCAGATCCATGGAGGTTAAGGCTTGTCCCTGCCTGGTCGATCCCCCAGCTCCACTGCTCAGATCCTCTGCAAAGAAGTAAGCACTGTAATCTATAAATGTAGGTTTTGAAATTGGGTGTTATTCAATTCACAAAAGTTATGGAGGGTGCCTTGAGTCCAAAAAGGTTGAGAATCACTGATGTGAGACCTTCACCCTGCAGGACTTGGCTAGTCAGTCCAAAGCAGAGGAGATTGAGATGGATAGGAAAATAAAAATAGAGGGAAAAATAAAGTGTGGTAGAAAGTTCTTGGTAGAGAAGAACCCCAGTAAAAGTGCCTATCTTTGTCAGTCCAGATATTGTGGTGATAAACATAGGCCATAAAGCAGGCCTGGCATAGTAGGAGTTAAAAGATACAGAATTGAAGTTTGGTGGAAGGCAACAGGATGCACCAAAATATGTAGAACCTATTCAAGAGCATCCTGAGATGGATAGGATTAGTGCTCTTTAGTTATTGATGTTGATTTGTTTAACCCTACACTATCCTAGCTGTTGGCTGCTCTGATCACATGGCTGACAGTATGAATAAAGGCTATATTAAGTCTATTCTCACAGGATAGCTGCATGCTTATTCACACCACAGTGTGGTAGGACCTAGTCAGACCTTGGAAGCAATAGTGAACAGCAGCTTAAACTGCAGAGATGGGCAGTTCTGATTTATCTTTCCATCTATGCCAATTGTTTTTATTTAAAACAAAATCCCAAATCCTCAGCTCAAATCTTTTTCTGCAAGTGGGGCATTTATATAGGGTCTTGTCTGCATGAAGTCTGATGGGGAATGAGGTGGGAGCATTGGGTGGAGCTGTCCTCGCAGGCAGGGCCTGCATCTAGCCTCAGATGGTTTCTGGTTCTGTTGATGAGGTCTGTCAATCCCTGTGTACCCCACATATATGGACCCTTTCCTAGCTGCTACTCCCCAGCTTGAGCTTACTCTGAGACATGTCCCCTTTGACTCTTCCCTTAACATGGGCACTTCAATGAACCAGGTACTCTAGAGTGAGATAGCCCTTAGAACTGAGCTTTTGGGGCCTGGGGCTATAACTGCACTAGAAACTTAATTGAGGGGGGTGACCAGGGCAGCAGTCCCATGTGCTGCCCTTGTTGGGGGGCACAAAAGCAGTCATTGCCTCAGTGGCTATCGATCGCACCACTGCAGTCAGCGTGGTAGAAGCTGGCGCTGCCCTGAGCACCATGCAGCTGCTCTGAGCACAGGGTTGCACGGCCATGCCTCTGGTCTGCACTGAAGGCAGGAGGTGTGACACCAGCATGTGTTGACCTACCCAAACTGGCAAGGACAGGGGACAGTAGCAGAGACCAGGCAGCCACAGTGAGTTCATGGTAGGCTAGTGACCTGAGTCTGCACCAAAGCCCTAGCTACAGCATCTCCACTGCTGAAGCCCAAGCTGGAGCCAGTTTATAAGGGGTTTGGCAATGCTTCTGTGTGCTGCAGATGCACTTTTGAAAGCAGTGTAGACACACCCTGAAGGCCTGTCGGTGTAGGGAGTTACTCAGGAAGAGCTGTTTTAAACTAATTATACTGGAGTCACTCCTTATGTGGACCGTTTGGAAAAGAAATGGTTTTTTGCTATCTTCCTCTAGCACATTGTAGTTTTTAAGGCTTAGTGTGGGAGGGGATTCTACTAAAATTTCTCACGGGTAAAATATATCTGAATAAATATTTTCATAGTGGCAGAACCACATCCGCACTCAGAGGTGTAAGAGTATCAAAGAATCAAGCTCCTAACTGGGTGGTAAAAACTGATGAAAAATCTATAAATAAACCGGGACTTAAGTAGGTTTTTAGCCCCCGCTGGGCATCCTCCTTGCTATTTCTTGAACCCATTTACAGCATTTAGGCTCGATCCACTTTAAAAATAAATCCATTAGCACAGCTATGACATAGAGAGGTTGGTAAATCCACACCCCTGCTCTACGTAAAACTTCTGGGAAAGTTTCTACTATTCCATTACCTGCCCCGCCACAGACTTAATGGCTTTGTGCAAATCACTGGGGTGCCAAAAGTGGGGCTGAGATGGAACTGAGGCACCTCGATGCAAAGTTATGATCCTCAAACCCTCTGTTCAGTGGCACCGCAGCCTTCATTTTATACATGCCCAGAAGCACCTTAGTCCTGACAGGGCTGAACAGCCTGACCTTATCTCACCCTTGTCAGGACAATCAACTAAGTATCCCCTCTCCCTGCTCACTCCATAAAGCAAGTTCTGAAAACACCTGTTGCTGAAGGCTTCTCATGAAACACAGTGATAGCTACCACAGCACAAGAAGGAAAGGCCCCCTTTTATACAACTGCTCTGTGCATTCACGTAGGATGTGAAAAACATGAGTTCGAACACCGACCTGCTGGGAATGCCCTAACCAAAACCTATTAGATAGGATGGGCATGGAAGGGCAGGGGATACGGGCCACCATCCCACGTGTTAAAGCTGCTCCACTGTGTGTAGAGGAATTCGAGACTCACTGTACCAGAAAGAAAGCACAATTGTGAACATGGCTGTCTAATCCAGTTGGCAGGGTATTCTTCTGGGAGGGCTGATCTCCTGGGTTGCGGCTCCTGCTATCCAATGACTGCTTCCTGTAACATACATACAGGGTGCATCTATATGTGCATCTACTGCGCAGTAAGTTACTGTGCAGTAAGCAGTTTTTAGGCTGGCATCTACACGTGCAGCCGTTAAAGTGCAGTAATGTTGTGTGTGGACTAACTTGGGGCTAAAGTTAGTCCCAAGTCAGTCCGCACATACAGTATTACTGCACAGTGAGGCATCTGCACATTTGTTACTGTGCAGTAACTAATCGGGCATAAATTTGATACCTGCATGATGCAGGTATCAAATTTATGCCCAAGTTGGCTTAAGTCGCCATAATTACTATGCAGTAAGGACATGCACATGTAGACACATGCCCTTACTGTGCAATAACCTAAATGACTGTGCAGTAAATGTGCACATGTAGATACACCCACATTGTCTTGGAGCAAGTACTGGAGCTCAAGGTTCCCCAGTCCACATGTGAGTGTCCTCACCACTGAGCTACTGCTGTATGAAGAGGGAGCACCACAACTTTGTCTTCCAGCCATGCTTTAAAAGAGCAACTCCTCTCTATTCTTCCAGGAGAGTCTGGAGGCACCTGCCTTCAGGAGAGGGATCAGGGCTGAGTGTTCCCCGGAGAGGGAGGGAACTGGTCCTCATGACACAGAGGAGTCACAGGGGCTGTAGAGGACAGTGGACTTTCAGACACACACCCCATCCTCAACATCCCCTGTCAGCTGGCTCCAGGGGCCTCCTGCTCTTGTGGATTGTGTGACTGTGCCCATGCAGATATAGGGAACCTTAGCACTGACCTCCGGTTTCTGGAGCCCAGTCCTGGGAACCAGGGCTCTGAACACAGGGTACTGGAGCACTGAGCTGCACAGTGCCCCGATTTCTCTTCAGACCTAGCCCTTGGCTTCTCCCATCTATATAAAGGGGGAGAAGCCAAGGGATCCTGCTTTCTAGCCATGCCCTCCCTCATAGAAGTGATGTGCAAATAAATGCATTTAAGAGCATGTTTCCAGTGCACCAGCTGCATAGCATAGGGCTCATGGTTAGCCAGCTGGTTCAGGGACCACAAGCAATCTAGCTGCACTAGGACACAGCTCTGCTCAGACTAAATTCCCCTGCCAAAGGGATTGGGGAGCAGGGAGAAATATTCAGCCCCTGTTGCCTCTAGAGGGCCCTGGCTATTGCTAAGGAAGGGGAGGCTGCTCTCTGCATCTGTGCTTTCTCTATCCCGGATACCGGGGCTTGTCTTCCGGAGCAAGACAGTGGCTGTTGCTGCCTCCATTGTGGCCGGGGTTAGGAATAAGCAGCTGCTGTTTTCTTGCTGAGTGCACTGTGAGACTTTTCATTAAAGCTCTAGCCCCAGGGGAACTTTCTTCGGTGGCTGGAACCAGCCCCCCAGGGCAGCCCTGGGCTCTGCTGACACCAGCTTCTGAGTCGGAGACTCCAGGTAATGGAGAGAAACATCAGGGAAAGCGCTGGGGTGGGCAGGACAGTGGCTCTCTGCACACACAGTCCCTCTGCACCCATCTCTGCTCCCTCACTGACGCACGCAAGCTCTCACTTCTGGCAGGCAAGACAAATGCCCCAGAGACAGACCAGTGAGCAAGTGCTCCAGACATGGGGGAAGGAAAGGGGCAACAGGAGCAGTAAGTGGAGAAAGCAATGACTGGCTTCTTGCTCTGCCCAGTTTTGTCTCACTCCCTGGGTGCTGGATACAGGGCGCATCTACATGTGACGCTACACCACCATAGCGATGCAATACGGCGACCTAGCATCCACAAGTGTCTACACATGACCAGCAGCTACTTTGCCATAGTGGTGTGCTCCCCCGTTATAGTGCACCGCTATGGCGATGTAGCTGCTAAAAATAACCGTGCACCGCATGTACGGCACAGTACGGGTGGTTAGTGTACCATGCTTTACTTAATGCACCAAGCATGGCGCAATAACAACATTACTGTCAAGCAATGTGTAGACGTGCCCACAGAGTCATGATGTCTCTGTCAGAATCCTCCAAGCCCTAGTGCCAGGGCAGGCTGTGGGCTCTTAGGCTTTTCCCCACAGGTCTCCTGGCCGCCAGGGATCAGGTTACTGCAAACAGTCAGTCTGTCCCTGCCCCTTCCTGGCTCTGGAGTGTGTTGAGAGGTTGAGAGAGTGTTGGAGGAGTCCCCTTCCCCCATCCCCTCTACCAGGTCCCTGGATGCTGCCACTTTCTGGAGCTTGGTCAGACACCCTGTGGGTGTGTCTACATGTGCATTTATGCCGGCTTAAAGTTACTGCGCAGTAAATTACCATGCAGTAAGCGGGAATAGACCAGTGTCTACACAAGCAGGCATTAAAGCACATTCATGCTGTGTGTGGACTGACTTGGGACTAAAGCTAGTCCCAAACCAGTCTCCACACACAGTGTTACTGCGCAGTAAGGTGTCTACACATGCGTTACTGCGCAATAACTAATTAAGTGTAAATTTGATACCTGTGTGATGCCGAAGTTGGTGCAAATCGCCATACTTACTGCACAGTGCGGGCATGCATGTGTAGACACATGCCCATACTGCACAGTAATTTCAGTTACTGAACAGTAAATGCGCAAGTGTAGATGCGCCCTGTCAGTGGGAGAATATAAACTGTCCTGGCAAGTTTGCCTGTGGTGGCAATGAGCCATAAAGCCCAGTCTGTGCTGTAATGAGCCATAAAGTGTTATTGCAGCATTGCAGTCAAGGACACTCGTCTTCAGGG
>NW_005843052.1:134166-143479 GCF_000455745.1 Alligator sinensis
GACAGGGTGTGATATGGATTAGCACCTGCTCCTGAACCCTTCATTGCCCTTCTTGTTGCAACAGGCTACAGAATAGCATCCCTGTTTCACTCTAGATGGTCCCTCTGTCCCTTATCCGGTATTCCTGAGTCAGGGGGAAAGTCACGTGCAGGTTGGCAGAAGTGGTTTTAGTGAGGTACTGGTGCAGCAAGGGACAGTCCATTCCCAAGGGAAAAAGGCAGGGGAAGGGAGCAGGGTAAGTAATGCCTGCTAGATGTTGGGTCATTTGAGGTCTGGGTTTTAGGGACAGGCCCACATGGGAGGGAATAGAGATCCCTCTCCATTTCCATCTACATAACAAAGAGCATATGTCTACACCATCAAAGGGAGGTGCAAGGAAGGCTGCAGTGAAGTATGTCACATGCTCTATCGGCTACATCCAGTTTCCCTGAGACCCCAATTTGACTAGGTATGCCTGCTCAAACCCTGAAACACCCAAGACCCAGCCCCTCACCTCACTGCTGTCCACACACATTTTTAGGCCTGGGACAAGTTCTGAAGTCAGGGCTGCCCTCCCTACCTGATGCCGTAACAACAGACTACTTCATTCTTTTAGTCCAACATATGAAACAAGGCAAACATGTCCTTATTATGGTTTTAACATACAAAGCAGTATTCTGTGAAAGGCATTCATCACCTTCGAACATACTGGGCCAGTCCAGGCTTCCCAGAAAGCTTGGCCCAGGACAGGTTGCCTTAGCCCATAGGCAGCACTGCTTCTGACACTGCACCTCAGAGGCCAAACACGGTTGATTCAGCACTGCTATTATGGGGCAGCCCAGGAGATGGAAAGACAGGTCAAGCCTGTCTAGATTGCATCAAGTTTGGATGGGTTGAAGGTCCATGGTGGGTCTTCTTGTGGGGGCTAACAGCCACATCTGGCTTGGGACTTACAGGAACCCTAGAGCCTAGGACTGGGAAGAGCTGTTAAGGGTCATCCCCTGTGCAAGTGCAGGATTTGCTGTTCTTAAACCATCCCAGACAGATGCCTCTCCAGCCTCTCCTTGAAAACCTCCAAAGGAGATTCAACAGCTTCTCCAGGCAGCTCTTTCCACTGCCCTTACTGCTCTGACAGCAAAGAAGTTTTTCCTGAAATTTGCTTTGCAGCAGTTTAAACCCATTGCCTCTTGCCCTGCCCTTTGTGGGAGCAGAGCAAGCTGGGTTGCCGAGAGGCCTGAACTGTGGGGTTTCTGAAATCATAGACCATGCAATAAAGTACCATGTCTGTTAGTGCAAAGGTGGTGGCAGACTGTTGTTGATACTTGAGGACAGAGGTTGTGTTGGGTGAGCCTGGGAGACATCTCTGACTGCTCTGGGAGACTAAGACAGCGGTGTCTACCTGAGACAACAAGATTGCTCTCATGGGAGCAGATGCTAAGTGGTGGATCTTGGTTGTTGCAGCTGCCGGTGACCTTGCTAGAGGTGCCTCTTTCACCATGGAGCCATGGGTGATGCTGGATTCACGGCAGAAAGCCCTCTACCGGGATGTCATGCAGGAAAGCTATGAAACACTGATGTCCCTCGGTAAGGCTTTCGTTTCTGTTCCCTGTTTCTTCTCCCCAAATAAATCCCTTTCTCTCCCACTCCTTCTTTCCCCTCTCTAAGTAGTGCTCCCCAAGATTGAGTGGGGAGGAGAAAGGGTGCAGCTCCAGAGGAACCCTTACCCATGTTAATTGTCTAATGAGTCCTGAGGAAACCACCAAAGACAATCCAAGTTTGCAGGCAGCAAGGAGCTGCCTGAAGAGTGATGTGTAGGATGGGGGACCAGCAGCAAACAGCCGAGGCCTGAGTAGATGTAAAAGCCACAAGTACAAAGCTGCTCAGCATTTCTCCAACCAAACATTTCTGGCTAGAAAAAAAGCAGCCTTTTTTCCACCCCAAATGGTTGTGTCCTCCAAAGGACTGCCAACTCTTTGGGCAAGACATTTTATGCTGCTTTCTTTTTGGGGAGAATCGTTGTCCAGAAAGTTGCATGGAAAAGATTCTCCGAGGTTTTCTTCTTTTTTATTTGCAGAAAAATGAGAATTTTTTTTAAAAAGTGCAATACTGTATTAAAAAAAAAAAAGAGTACCGTTTGCCATTTTTTAAAACCGGACAGTGTATTTAATGGCAGGCGTGATGGGGCCAGAAAGAGAATTGTTGATGGGACAGAGATTAGGTAGGGTCAGCGAAAGGGAAAACAGGGCGTCCTAGAGATGGAGTGAAGAGAGAAGGACCAGCTGGTGAATAGTTGAAGCATTGCAGAGCTGGGGAAGAGGAGAAATGAGGAAGAGAGGAGAGAGACCCCAGGAGGTGGGGACAGCCAGAGGCAGAGGAGGAGGAGCTGGAGCTGAGACACTTAATGAACCCTGATATCACCTGTTTTTCCCCCACACGAGCACTATTTCCGATTTCTAAACCTGACCTGATCTCCTGGATGGAACGCGGGGAGGAGCCATCTGCCCAGGATTTCCAGGGATGGGAGAGCCCCCGAGGAGTCCACACAGGTGAGCAGCCAGTAGAGCCACCTCCCAGCCCCTCTGCCAGGGTGGACGGGGAGCAAAGGACACAGCCACAAGGATCTCCGTCAGCTCCCCTCTTCTACCTCCTCTCACCTGGGTCAGGGTTGTAGTGAGCAGCAGGCGCTGTATTGAGAGCTAGTTGGATGTTTCCAGCAAAGCAATGCTTTTCTGGGTGGGGCAAAAGTGGGAGGATGATGAAAAATGGCTTTTTGACCAAAAGATGTTGTTGCCCAAAATCTTCATTTTGGTGAGTATTCTTAAGCTTTCAAAGATGAAAAAGCAAGTATCTGGATGTGTGTGTGTGTGTGTGTGCGTGTGTTTTTCAATATTTCCATTGCTTTTTGCAAAGGTTTTAATGGAATTGCAATGTAAAACTGAAAATGGTGTTAGTGGCTTTTGGAAACTGGAAAAAATGAAAAAGAAAATTAAAGTGGGGGGGGGGATCATTTCAGGTTACCACAGGGAATCATTTTTATTTTTGTGGGTTTAAAAAAAAAAACAAGACAATATTTTAATCTTTTTGTTTTTGGAAATTCTGGCTGATGCTTTATGGCAGAGGTCACTTCTGGTCCCCCCCATCCATCCTGGCTGGCATCTGGCAGTAGTTCTCTTCCCTTTCCCGGAGAAAATTCAGATGGGTTGTGAGGCAGAACTGGTCCCCTTCTCTCTCTCACTCACTCTCCCCTTGGGAAGGGAATAGGGGAACTCAGCTCCTGCTTTTCCCATCTCCCTAAATCATGGTTCCTTCTTCCCCCTCTTCCATCCCCACCCGGAGCAGGGAGCGACTCATGGCTGGACACTCTCTCCATTTTTCCCAGCAGCTGATGGATTGGTGAGTGACAATGAGGAGGAAGAGGAGGATGCTGATGAGGAAGAGGAGGAAAGCCCTGAGGAAATGGGACCATGCATGTCCCAGAGCCCTGAGCGGGAAAAGAGTCCAGCCAGCTCAGAGGGACTAAAGAAAACTCAACTGGGGAAGAAGCTGGATAAGGCCATGCAGCACAGTGGGGGCCTGAAGAAGCCAAAGGGTGCATCTGCTGCAAAGTCGGCAGCCCTTTGTGGGGACTGCGGGAAGAACGCCCAGGACCGGGTGCAGGCGGGCAGGGACCGGCGCAAGCTGCCCCAGCAGCGGGAAAAACCCTTCCGCTGCCAGGACTGTGGCAAAAGCTTCATCTGGGCTTCGCACCTGGAGCGGCACCGCCGCGTGCACACAGGCGAGCGCCCCTTTCAGTGCCCCGAGTGCGGGGAGAGCTACAGCCAGAGCTCCCACCTGCTCCAGCACCGCCGCACCCACAGCAGCGACCGGCCCCACAAGTGCGGGGACTGCGGCAAGCGCTTTGCCCAGCCAGATGAGCTGGCTGCTCACCAGCGGGGCCATGCAGCCGAGAAGCCCCACAAGTGCGGGGACTGTGGCAAGGGCTTCATCTGGGCCTCGCACCTGGAGCGACATCGGCGCATCCACACGGGCGAGAAGCCCTTCCAGTGCCCTGAGTGCGGGGAGGCCTTCAGCCAGAGCTCCCATCTCAGCAAGCATCGGCGCAGCCACACTGGCGAGCGCCCCTACCGCTGCCCCTCCTGCGGCAAGAGCTTCTGCCAGAGCTCAGACCTGGCGCGGCACAAGCGGACACACCTGGGCAAGAAGCCCCTGCGTTGCGGGGACTGCGGGAAGAGCTTCCGCGCCGGCCCAGCCCTGGCCCGGCACCAGCGCTCTCACCGGCGGGAGCGGGCGCACCGCTGTGGGGACTGCGGGAAGGGCTTCGTGTGGGCCTCGCACCTGGAGCGGCACCAGCGTGTCCATACGGGAGAGCGCCCCTTCCCCTGCACCAGCTGCGGGGAGCGCTTTGCCCAGAAGGCCCATCTACTCCAACACTGCAAGACCCACTCGCCTGACCGGCCCTACAAGTGCAGGGACTGCGGCAAGCGCTTCAGCGACAGCGCTGCCTTCTTGGCCCACCAGCAGGGCCACGCCACCGAGAAGAGCTACAAGTGCGTGGACTGCGGCAAGGGCTTCGCCTGGGCCTCCCACCTGGAGCGGCACCGGCGCATCCACACTGGGGAGAAGCCCTTCAAGTGCGGGGAGTGCGGGGAGGCCTTCAGCCAGAGCTCCCACCTCACCAAGCACCAGCGCAGCCACCTGGGCAAGCGCCCCTACACATGCAGCCAGTGTGGGAAGGCCTTTGCCTTCACCCTTGACCTCGTCATCCACCAGAGGACTCACATGGGTGGCAAGCCCTACAAATGCGTGCAATGTGGGAAGGGCTTCACCCGGCGCTCCAACCTTGCCAAGCACCAGAGGAGCCACGAGGAGGGTGAAGACTCCTGAAGGACTGGCCTTAGCACTGGAGGGGACCAAAGGGACCAAGGATACGTGGGACACTTGGAAGCAAGCAAGGGTAGTCGGGAACCACATGTGTGCTGCTTGGAGACTCAGGAGAACTGGGGCGTGGTATAAATGTGATGTGTGACAGCTGATGGAGGTGGCGGATGGTACAAGTGTGGCACATAGGAGCTCAGGGGTTGAGGGGGCAGTATCAGTGTGACACACTGAGGGCTCAAGAAAGCAGAGGCAGTGTCAGCATAACACACCAAAGCTCAGGAGAGTAGAGGACAGGATAAATGTCATGCTCTTTAGCTAAGTTTGGATCCTGGAAGCAGACGAACAGGGAAAATTGCCTCAGCTGAGCACCATACAGCCACATTTGGATTGATTCTGATATGTGAGCTGGCTAGTGCCAAGCTAGCATGGGTATCCCGTCACTGTGTTGCAGTCTGCAATGTGGAGATACCCACAGTTCAAGGGGGGGACATATGGAAGATAAGAGATGCAGAGATTGGCAAACATAAGTCTTGCTCCTGCCACCTAGGCAGGTGAGAGCAGTGAATTCAATGCACCTGGAATGGTGAAGATGAGAAATAACCTAGGAGGTTGAGAAAGCCAACCCTGAATTCAAATAGGAACTAATGGCACCTCAGAGGGAGTGACTTGGGGAGGGGGATAGTGTTCCCTGGTGCTGAGCAGAGCTGAGGAGCCCAGGGAAGTCAAGCAGACGCACGGCCAAGGTGACCCCCATCAACAAGGCCACAGGAAGATGAAGAGCCTGATAGCCAGCCATGTTCGGGCTGGCAGTAACCACAGCAGGTGATTTCACTTGTGTAGGTCAGGACCCTGCATTTTTGGGATGGGTTACATTTATCACTGGATCCCAGAAAGCCACAGGGCCCTGTCTTTTCCCAAACCCCCGTTAGAAATGTCACCTTCCTGCTTCTGAGAGCTGAGAACTGTTTGCCATCATGTGCTCAGTCGCTTTTGAAGTGCACCATATTGCGTTCAGTTTTCCATGTGGAGCTGTGTCCAGTGGTTCATTTGTAACCTTTCTTGCTTTCTGTTGGGAATAACTACAATAGTGTAGTTTTACCTGTACTACAAACTCCAGACTCTTAAGAAATATGTCTTTAAATATGGATCTGATGCTCTCTGGAACAGAAGGCTTTTAATTTGCCCTGAGGTATCAAAGTTCCTATAACCTGGCAAGGTCTGATAGGTAAAACTCTCCAAGGATTTCTGTGGAGCACTCAGTTGGGTTCCCCATGAGAGTGAGATGGCACGCTCTCCAAAACTGGGGTTGACAACTAGGGTTCGGTTCATAGGCTAACATTTTCACAAGTGACTATTAATTTTAGATCAGCACTTCTCATTCCAAGCCAGAAAATAGGTCTCCTTACCATCCTGTAGTGCAGACCTTGTCTGTCAGCATGGATGACGTCCTTTTATCTTGTACAACTCCCCAAGTTTCCCTCCATTTATCCTAATCATTGTGTTTCTTTCCTTTTCCACACCACCAAAGTATGTAGGCTGAAATGGCTAAATGGTGAGATAAGATGCAATAAGAAAGATAATAAGACTGTAAGAACAATTTCACAAATAACAACTATTGGTGAATGTTTATGAACAACATGTTCAAGGTAGTACAGATAGGTTGGGAGAGGAGAGGAAGATCATATTGCCAAGAGATCATTGAATACTGAGGTAGTAGGTGTCAGATTAAGAGGAAGACCCAAGAGAGGATGGCTAGATCAAATAAAGGATGGTATGCAAATAGGAAATATATCAGAGGCCCTTATCAATGCTAAAATAGCATGGAAAAGGATATTTAAACTGTGACCCAACCATGCATAAGGATAAAGATGAAGAAAACCAGGACTAGGGATTTTAGTATTTACCTTACAACATTGGAAAACAGCCTTATTTTCAGAGGGGCAGACCACTGTTCAAAAGCCAAGACCCTTTAACATGCCTCATGCTGAACACCTAAAATTACTGGTCACTTCTGGAAAATCATGGTCCAATTTTCAGTTTCTCTGACAACAACAAAACAGTCTGTTTTTTAAGACATTATTGGCAGACAGACTTTCCAAGAAAATTTCAAAGGCCTGGCCAAGTGTCACCTGTCTAATGATGTCCTCTCTTCACTTTTACATCATAACTGCCACGTTAGAGACACCAATTTACCAATACTGATCAAGCTAGAGCAGTACAACTTCCAGGTGTAGACATGATAGTAATGGAGGTAGTATTTTAAACTGATTTATAGCTTTATGCATATGGAAACTCTTGATCTGGTGTAAAACCAGGTGGTAGATACACTGATTTTACCCATTTCAAACCACAAGAGCATCTACATGAGGGTTTGTGCTCCAGGAATTAAACTGGCTTTTAACCTGATTTTAAATTAGACTTATTTCACTTCCGTACATACAGGAGACCTTAGGAACTAAATGTCATTTTTAGATAAATGACTTTAAAATGGATCCTTTTTGCACAAATACGTGGAGAGCTCCCATGAGGGAGCAGCAGGGAAAATGCAACTATTACTAACTGAATGATTCAGATGGGGAATTAAGACACACAGGCCTACCTGGAGGACATAGTTACTTGGAAGGTAAGGATCTGAGCTTTGCTGTGGCTCAGATATGATCACAGGGGAAGGCATTTGTTATGCCCAGAGAAATGTGGACCTAGGCCCACCAGGGGATCTATAAGCCTCCCTTAATCAAGGTGGTCAGTACAGATTCTGGGGGACACCAAAAAAAGAAAACAGGGATGGAAGTGAAGGTCACAGGTTTATAACCAGTTTTCCAAGCCGAGCAGAGTACAATGGCTAGTGCCCACTGCCCCTTGAATGTGTCCAAGGAGCCAGTGGATGCTGCCCAGTGAAACTCTTGCCCGAAAGCATGAGCAGAGGGGAGATTGGAAGGCAGCCCTACAGTCAGTAGGGTTCCCCCTGGCAATAACCTCTTTCCTGGTCTGGCAGATGGTGACTTTGGCTAGAGCCAGAAGCAGGTTGACCAGGAGGTCCCAGGACTTGATGAGGCCATGAATGGGACATGCATAAAAGAAAAGGTGTGGGGAGAAGTGCAGCCAGAACCTCAGGAGGAGGTTCCTACGGTGGTGGTGAAGGGGCTAGAGCCCGGTGCACTTGCGGTAGGCATTCACCAGGGTCTCCCCCTGTTGACAGAAGGGGCAGGTGTTGGGGGCGTCTGTAAAGCACTCCAGATACACACTTATGGAGATGGCTCCATGCAGGGGCTGCCACTTAGAAGGAAAGGAAGCCGTGCTGCAACTCTATGCGGAGGTAACCTAGATGAGTTTACTACTCTGGGTGCATGTTGGGTGCAGTCTGAATAAAGGTGAAGGGGCTGTGGGCTGTGGCTTTACAGCAAAACTCCTCAATATTGCCAACCCCAAGTATTAAAAGGCTGTGAGTTTGGGTTCCCGCCCCCCCAACCTTGACTTAAACACATACACGAACAATACATTTCTAGGTTTGTTTGGCTTTTTAATTTGCCTCTGGGTTTATTTTTTTTTTAGCCTTTTCAGGTCATATTTTCAAGCTCTTCTCTGCAATCAGGAGGGCTGCAAAATTGTCAGCTGAGATTATCATACGACTCCAGTAGCTGGGACTTTAAGATAAAGACCAAATAGCCCAAGACTGGGGATAAAGACCACAAGCATCAGCAATGCTGGGATCTGCTCATTACAGCCCTGGTCCAGCCAGATGAAGGTCCTGGCCATGCCCCCTTGTCCATCCCCCTATTATGGCTCCACCACGCAGGAGCAGCCTATGTAAATGCTCACTGTGTGGCTAGGAAAGGAGCCAGGACCTCTCTTCTGTCAGGCACCTGCCAGACACCATTATGTACACCAAGGTCTCTTATGAACTAGGGCCAAACTGAAGACCAGGTTGCTAAATCAACAAGGCCCAATGTTGTAGTGTCGGCTGGTCTGTACAAACGTACAGCCTCTGGCTTGGCACCCAGGCTCCCTTGTATGACACCCGGGGAGAGCTACAAGGAGACTCTCAGCCCCTGTCCCCGATCAGGAAGCTGGCAAACTAAGCAGCAGGAAATGCTGAGAACAGGGACCCAGACCCCACCTCCCAGAAGTCCTTCAGTACCCAGCTCAACTCAGGGTTAGCGCCCATGAGCCCTGTCCTCATATTAGACAGCTGTTCTCATGAAAATCCCAAAGACTAGTCCCTTCATTAGACCCCACAGCCCAGGGGTGAGCGCACTCACCCGAGTGGGAAGACCCGTTTTCAAGCCCCCACTCCAGCTGCTTCAGGGCACAGACTTGAACTAGGTTTCCCTCATCCTATGAGCACATAAAAAAACCCTATAGACACTGGGATGTGCTGAAATAAGGCTCTCCGAGTCGGCCTTATGGGAGGCGTTCTGCCTTGTGATAATTAAATACCCACCAGACCAGGGAAAGA
>NW_005843052.1:143510-148999 GCF_000455745.1 Alligator sinensis
GAGAAGCAAGAGACTGACTTTGCTGACCAGTGGTTTTGTCCAAGGCCTGGCCAAACAGGCATGTCCTGACAACATCTTTTGGATCCGGGCCCATATGCCAAGGCTGAGACATGACCTGAGGCTGCAAGTGGCTTGATGGTAACAGGATGCCGAGCACTGCACATGCCCAGCTGTAGAAACTTAGACACCAAAAGAGTGAGGGCACAGCTGGGCAGGGCTTTTTAGTACCTTGGGCACTTAAGCCTCTATGGATTCTGCCCTATATGTGAAGGAGCCCTCCATCTCAACCCAGGACTCAGGAAGACAGGCTCATGGCCGTACTTGGAAGCTTTTTCCAACAGCCACAGAGTCAAGAGCCATATTATTATCTGAATGAAAATAACAGAGGTTGATGCAAACAGATGCTGGCAGGGGCTTGGGCCCTCAGACTAGGCCAATAGGTCCAGGGGTAATGTTTTCAGAAAGCATTTAAGTGATTCAGGAAGGTAAATTCCCAGATAAATTCCAGAACCGAAGTTTCACTGATTTGCAATGGGACAAGGACTCCTAAGTGCTGATGATATGGTTCCCATGGGAGCTAGGCTCCTAAACACCGTGGAGGACCTGGGCCTTTGGTACACATACAGGCTTTTAACTTAAGTGGGTTTCAGATTTTTGATTTTTAAGGAAAACTTTTTGTGTGCTTGGACAAATTAGCCAGATCAGGTCCAAATTCATCATGCAAGAACCATATGTGGCCCTGCTACCGACAAGTAGCACACTAGCCTGGGGCTTCAGATCCTGCCAAAGGATTTGGAAGTCATCCTACGTGCAAGCCCAGAGGCTTGGGGTTCAGATGCCGCCGAGTTTTGCTTGCTCTAAGTCGTGTTTCAGATTTTTTACTGTAGGTTATTATCTGGCTTTGAACCTAGATCGGCTGAGCTCTAGGGAACACTGGGAGGGGTTTGCTGTTTTACATGTTCAAGCAATGGCAACATTTTTTATCGTTTTATTTTTTCTGGTCAAACATCACAGCAGCAAGCAGGGCCTCATGTTTACCACCATCAGTTAGAGCCCTGGCTCCTACCCAGAAGGGTGCTCTCTAGCATCTGCTCCCCGGCCTTACCCAGGGACCCTGGGCAGGAGCTCTAACTGGGATTTTATGCAAACTGGGTTGGGAGTAGGTGTGGTGCTAGCAAGAGAGCTGAGCACAGGTTGGGCTGGGTTGTAATGATTTGTGGCATGCTCCAGCTCAGCTCAAGGTAGCTTCTGCTTTAGCAACCTTCCCCTTAAGGTGTGCAAAAAGTCCCCACTGCTGACTTGGGCACTCCCTAACTGGAAAGCAACAGGAGTAGCTTCATCGCATCACACCCTGGTGGCAGAGACAGACTGACACGGATGCTCCCGTGATGGCACAGCTCCCATCTTCTGCCATCACTTAGGCCACAGCATCCCTTGTCAAAGCAGACAGCCGGTCCTGCAGGCACTGGGCCAACACCTTCTCTCTCTGGATGTCCCTGCCAAGCTTGCACTCTTAAAAGCTTGTTTTTTACTGTGACAGACAACTCTGGGACTCAGAATGGTGGTTACTTATTTAATTAAGTGCCCAGGCTCCAAGGATGCCTATTAAACACAAAGCTAGGTAGAGCAAGCTGTCCCATTGCACATCACACCTGAAGACTTGCTGTTACTAAGGCAATGTTCATTGAAGGGAATGCATTTCCCCACCAGAAAATCAGAGCCTGCATTGCTTTGGCAAAACCAAATGTTTTTCTTGTAATGCTAAAGCAGTTTTGCAGCCTCCCTCCCTGCCCTACCATGGCTTTCTTGTTGTCTTTCCCCTCTCTGGCTCATTTTTTATCCCAAAAAGACCATTGGCTGATGTTTCTTGATAAAGTCCAGGTGGCTCTGACCCCATCTTGCTGCTCCAGCAAAACCAGGGAGGTTCTGTAAATTTTCCTCTAACAGATTTCTGCCCATGCTTAATGGCTCATTGGGCAAGTGTAGTTGAGGCACGCTGAGGCACCCCAGAGAAAGAGATGGCCAGTATCAGGCCTAGCTACTTCAGCCTGCATGCCAGGTACCCATAAACAGCTGGATTAACAGGGGACAGCCTTTCTTGGGAGCCCAAAGTGAGACTCCAGAGCTGTAGCAAGATGCCTTCACCACTGCTGCCACACTCCACAGATTTCTCCTCCACACTCTACTCAGAAGTATATGGTCTATGATTGCTAAACAGGAGATTGTACCACCCCTTTAATTTTCCTGTGAAATACAAACTTTCATTTCTACTTGGGAGAACTTTTACAATCTTTCCTCCTATGCCCGAGGAAGGGTACTTGTGCCTGAAAGCTTGCAATTAAAGAAATTGTTTTGCAAAAATTGAGTTGGCCTAATAAAAGATATCACTTCTACCGTGAGTTCTGATCCCTAAAAAAGGTGGCTTCTGTTTTTTTCTCACTAACACACACCCGGACATAATTTGTACTTAATTCCCTCCCCACCCCTTTGCTTTATTAATCTGCGTCATTTGTACTCTGCTAGGATCAGGGGTACCCAAATTTGCTGTGGTTTATTTAGGAGGGGAGAGAGCATTGTTTTCTCCCAAACAGACATCTGTAGACCCCAGGTGAGATCAGGGCCCCATGTTACCAAGTGCTACACAGACAGTGAGAGAAAGCATCTGTCCCAGAAGCCTATCCATCTCAGCAGATAAATAGTAAGAGAGAGGTACCAGCAAAGTGTCCCCAGGGCCTGCACTGCGGGGAGGGGGGTCCCTTACCCTTCTGGTCTCTCTGGGGCCAACCTCCCTTATGTCATTGCTATCCTCTATGATCATGCTGGAAAGAACAGCCCCCTTCTTCTATTGGTCCAATGGTTTCATGTGGGCTCCCAACCCCCACTCAATCAGTGCTCTCCCATCACCTGCAACCTTTCCTTCCTCCTCACCAGAGCGCATGGCAGCAACTTGTCTAGGCTCTTTGTCTTGCAGAGGCTGGGACATGCCATCCACACCCCCACCACAAAAGCATTGGAGTCCATTGCTTCTGCCACATCCCGCAGCTGCCCATGATTGCAGTTCTCCCATTCCTGCAACACATCTCCTGACTCCCAAAAATCACTGGGTACTAATCCCTGCCCCACACCCATTAAAAATCATTAAGATCAAATCCCCCCTGCCACACTCCCCCAAAACATGGCTCAAACTTGCCTCCACCCCCAAATTCATTTGGGTTCCAGTTCTTTGCAACCCTCTCCTTACCTGCAGTGTCTAAAGTGCCTCCAGCTCTCTGGCAGGAAGGATCAGTTTACCTGTGGTCAGAGCTGGGCATGGCGAGAGGGCATAGCATGGAGAAATGCTTAGGCAACACCAACCCTTCTGCCTTCTCTAATGTTGTGTGTGGGGTGGAGGGGGAGCCCAGCCTGTGCATGTTCACTCAGCCATGAACTCTCCCCTGGGCAGCGCCACCCCCTTCATAAGCAGCTGCAGCTTATCCCTGCCTCCGAGAGATAAGTAGCCAGCTGGGTGCACCGGGAGGACAAAAAAAACCAGAGGATGGTATACAATTAACAGCCAAGATGTTTTGTAGGGGGTGGATGGCACATCTAACCCTAATGCAGGATGTCTCTGTTCAGAGGTGTCATTAGGATGAAGTGCAGACATCAGACAAATATGTAACACATGTAGAAACCTGCCTCATTCATTTGCATTGCAAATCTCTCTGCTGCACCCATCCTTAATATTTACCATTCCACAGAGTGAGGGGTATATTCACAATGGGTACATGTGGCATGCAAGCTCCAAACACTACACTGAGGATGCCCAAATTTTGCCCTTTTACAGCAGAAGCCTTCCTAGGCCCAAGGTCTTTGTTAAAAGCCAAGTTCAAAGCCTGGGTTTCTTGTAAATCTGAGTTATTTTTAGAAAAGGAGGTTTCTTGCCCTTGTGGTTTCAGAGAAGTTTGAAAATGTGACCTGAGAATAACCCGCTGGCTCAGAAACCAGGAGACAAAGAAAACAGTGCATTCATTTGGTTTCAGAATTTTTCTTTTTTTCACACTATTCAGGAATTTTTGTGGTTTCACTCATGATTTTTCAGTGCTTGCTGTTGGCTAGCATTGAAACACACCCCCTGTGATTTCCCACCATACACCTCTCCAGTTAAGTCTTTTGCCAGGCACAAAGCTGACAGTCCTTACAATCAGTCACCACCCCCAGGATGAGCTAACATGGGGCAGTCCTCACCCTTCCCACACAAAACATGCAGCCAGCATGCTCCGGTGATACTCACGCTGCGTCTGTTGAGCTGCAAGTGGCTCTTCAACTTCACGTTTTCTGCAGAGAACTGCAGGCAATACCAAAAGGTGTTCTGTTTTGCTCTGCCTGACTTGGGAATGATGCAGCATGGCCATTTGAAACATGCATGTACAAACACACTGGTATCCACTAAAGGGGCTTACCACTTGTAAGAAGTGCATTCACCTGGGGCTCTACATGTGGTTGAGGCTCTTTGGTTAGCGCCAACTATTCATACGGCTTCCAAGCCCTCAGGACAGTGTCACTGCTCTTATGTTGACTTGTCCTTGTGGGGTTGCCATCAGTATTTCTAGCACCTTTTGGCTCAGATCAAGTGTAGGGCACTGTGGCAGGGCACTGTGGGTGCCTGCCACTTTAAGACGGGAGCTAAGCAGCCAGCAGGTGCTTGATTGCCACAGCCATTTTAGGTCTCTGGCCACCCATATAAACAGGGCAGGTCACTACTGGTAGAGCAGACAGCAGCATTATTTGGATGTGAGGTTTTATGTATCATCCTGGAGGTAAGGGCAGGGGCTGTAGGGGATGGATTGGAGACTCCTAGTCCTGGGCATGACCTAAAACTGCACCTTGCAGCCTGGTGGGGCTCTTAGTGGTGTGGGAGCCCCCAGGAAATGCCAGGCCAGTTACCACCCTGACAAAAGGTGGGTTGGGGTGCCTTAACCCACCCCCAAAGGTGAGGACTAGGGTTTATGTAACATTGGAGGTAGTTGGGGCCAGGCATGGCTGTGGTCACCTGAGCCCTGTGGGGTGTAAGACCCCAAGGAGGAAGTGGGGCCAAGCATAGCTACAGCCACCTGACTCCACTAAGGAGTGAAGCCCTGTGACCCCAAGTGAGGGGGGCAGAGGTGTGGGGCCCCAAGTGAGGGGAGTAGGCCAAGGTATGTCTCCACATGCCTGAGGCTGAAGTTTGGGCCAGAGGCTGAGTAAAGGGGGCTCAGCCCAAGAGAGAGGAATGAGTCCTGACCCCAGGAAGTCCTCCACTGCTGGGATTCATGGATTCATAGAAGTAGGGTCGGAAGGGACCTTGTAGGTCTTCAAGTCCAACCCCCTGCCCTGGGCAGGAGAGAACCAGGCTCAAATGACCCCAGCCAGGTAGATGTCAAGCCTCCTCTTAAAGACACCCCCCCCCCCCAGGGAAGGAGCCAGCCCCACTTCCCTTGGAAATTGGTTCAAAATCCTACCTGCCCTGCCAG
>NW_005843052.1:149030-166656 GCF_000455745.1 Alligator sinensis
TTGGGTTGTTTTTTTTCTTCTTTGCGGGGGGGGGGGGGGGGGGGGGGGTGCTCAGGGGAACAAGGTCTCTCCCAAACCCTGCTGGTCCCCCCCACACCTTATGAGTTTATAGACTGCCACCAGGTCCCCCCTCAGCCTTCTCTTGCTGAGGCTGAACAGGTTCAGGTCCCTTAGCCTCTCCTCGTAGGGCCTGCCCTGCTGCCCCCTGAGCATGCAGGTGGCCCTCCTCTGGACCCCCTATGCTGTCTACATCCTTCCTGAAGTGCGACGCCCAGAACTGGACACAGTACTCCAGCTGCAGCCTGACCAGTGTCGCATAGAAGGGGAGGATCACCTCCTTGGACCTGCTTGAGATGCATCTGTGGATGCACGACAAGGTCCGGTTAGCCCTGCCGACCATGACCTCGCGTTGTCGGCCCATGTTCATCTTGGAGTCAGTAATGACTCCAAGATCTTTCTGCCACCGTGTTCTCGAGAAGGGAGTTTCCCATCTTATAAGTGTGCTGCTGGTTACTACTGCCCAGGTACAGCACCCTGCACTTTTCAGTATTGAAACACATCCTATTTTTGTTAGCCCACCCCTGTAACCTGTCCAGGTCCTGCTGTAATCTGTCCTTCCCTACTACTGTGCCTACCTCACTCCAAATCTTGGTATCATCAGCAAATTTAAACCGGCTGCTTTTCACCTTATCGTCCAAGTCACTAATAAAGAAATTGAACCGTGTGGGCCCAAGGACGGGCCATCAACGGGTCCAGCTGTAAATGGGCACTCTGTCACTCAGGCTGGGGAGTAGGAGGTAGCAGGACATGACACTAGTCCCATCACACAATTGCATACTCTTGGCCTGCTGTTGCCACCGCAACCTAATAAGCCACTAAACTGGCACCAACCTTTGAACTTGCACAAAAAAAGTATCTAAGGGATAGGTCAACACTGAAGTTTACCAAATTTGATGAGATCCCTTTAAAAAAAAAAACAACCCCCCCCCCACACCCCAATTATGACCACCCTAAAAATATAGGTGAGGACGGAGAGTGCTCGTGAAGGGGCAGAATATTTGCCACCGAGGACAGAAATATTTACAGTGCTGGCTCCCAGAAAGAAGAGCTGTGCGTTGACGGAGATGCTGAGCAGGAGACGTTTCTCACCGCTTAAAAGACTCTCCCTGCAGAGTTGCCACTGTAAATATTTTCATAACCTTGTGTACCAATTAGCCACTCTCACAGAATTGGGTCTCCTGAGTGATCTGCTTGCTATCAGCCTAATGGATCTGTATGTAGAACTGTGTGGTAAGGAGACTGTAAGGAGGTCGAGTGTGGGTCAAATACAAGACCTATAGAGTGAGCACAATGACCTGCTGCCTGGGGGGGGTGCGAGTCCCTGTGAGACCCTAGAGCACCAGTTGTGGTATGAGGATACCCCAGCTCCCACAACCGGATGGGGTAGCCCTTAGTAGGGACCAGAAGGCAGACCCCAGAGAGAGAGTAGGGCTAGAGTGGCAGAGGCCTGATGTAAAGTACCCTTGACTGGTCAATGCTGGGGCCAAGACCAGAATGGTTGAAAGGGCCAGGGGCTCACTGTGAGGGACGCCCAGAGCTGAGGGCCTGAGGTCCTGACTGGCCTTGGAGGTGAGGCCAGGGCCTGTGTGGCCAAACGTCCTGGGGGGGACCATGCCCAAGAGGGGAAATGTTTCAGGGAGCTAGACAGCCCAAATGAAGGTGGAGTAGGCCGCCTGAATGGAGGGATCTCAGAGAGGTCCCGATAGAAGGATTCTGGGGCCCAGTGTGAGGCTGGTGAGATCAACAGCTGGATGCCATCTGCGAGGCATGGGCTGGGCAGGGGAGGGGAGGTACGGAGCCGCGGATAGCACCCCCTGGCATCAGGGCAAGAATGGGCAGCCTCCCACCTTAATTAATATCATAATTAATTAAGAACAAGGCATAGCAGGTGAGTCAGGTGGGGGGCATTCCCAAAGGCAAGTGTGGGGAGCCCCACTTTGCCACGGGGACATCTGAATCCCAAGACCTCTGGGCTTGAGCCTGCATGAAGGATGCCTGCCAATGGATTTAGAAATATCTGAAGTCCTAGGGCGAGCCTCTGGGACAGAGGAGTCTCACTTGTAATAGCATACAGCATACCTAGACTCCTGGAGGCCCTGGGCAGACTTTTAGTATCAGGCCCCCCTTTGTCAGAGATAATGATAATAATAATAATTTTCACCATTTTCAGGACCCTCTTTGTGTCCGGGCCCTGGGTGCTCGCCTAGTTCACTCATGTCTGTGTCCAGCCCTGCATACCTGGTGTTTAGAATGACTGATTGAGCAGGCAGAGCTCAATATGGGTTTTGATTGAGCAGAACTCAGCTGTTCCAATATGCTTTGGAACTAATTTGACCTGGCACATGAAATATATTAATAATAAAAATTTAAAGAGAGCGAGTGTCACTGCTCTTAGGTCTCCCTCTCCACCCTGTGACCCATTCTTGCTCACATTCACTAAGGAAAAGGACTGCAAGACACTTAGGGTTTTTTTGCTAAACTACCTTCTACTTTATTACCCTCAAATCCAAAGCAAGGAAATCAGAAAAAAGAAAAAAAAAAAAAAAACAACTCTTACCCCACCTCTGAGTCCAACTTCATTCATTGCATTCACAGGCATCAGACACAAGTAGACAGCACAGGCCCGTGGGTGTGACAGGCATTCGGTTTCAGATGGACAAAATCTCATAACCTGGCTGCAGGGACCTCTGTCCTACTAGAATTATGGAGTTGTCAGCTGTGGTTACTAAGTTGTGTTGTCTTAACCCCCTGTCTACCAGCAGCTACTGTCATAGGTGCCTCAAATCTCAGCTGAGCCTTGTATCCCAGCTTGGTATCTTAATTAACTCTTGTCAATGTGAAGATTGAGCAGTAGCTTCTTCCTGTGCCACTCTCTCCCTGTCTCCAGAAGTGACTTCTTATCGCTCAACAAATGGGACCTGTCTCTGTGCCCAGTGATGCCAAAGGGGGTTGTGTCATTGACTGCCTAGGATGGCAGGATCAGACTCAGCCTTCATGCAAATGAAACAACTGCATGGAAAAAAAAAAAAAAAAAAAAAAAAATCAAACAATTCAGCCCACTTAATCATCTTTCATCCATTGGGGGTGCTCATGACTCAGTCTCATAGGAGCAAGGGAACAGTATAAATGTGATGCCCTCCCATGGCTACTGCTGTTGGTGCAAGATGCCCTGTGCTCACAAAGGGACTTTCCATGGGGAGGGCCTCCATGGAAACAGTTTCCTTCTCATGGTGTTGTGTGAATTCATCCCCCTGACAATAAGGCAGCATCCCCATCACATTACCTGCCACAGAGTGAGGTTAATGAGTCTGTGGCTCTAAAGACCAATCCTCACACTTCTCCCTGGGAATCCATTACCTAAGCCCCTCTCATCAGGGGACTCAGGACAGGGCCCAATGGGAAAAGGTGGCACCAGGCTCCTAAGAATGAGGCCAACCTTTTGCCAATGCTTAGGCCACTGCAAAAGGCCCTTCTCTCAGCCACTGATCCTGGAGCGCCCAACAGCTGGGTACCCTGTGGGTGAAACATGCTCTGCTCCAAAGCATTTCCTCTGCTGCAGTGACAGACTTGCTGTCTGTTTTTCTGTCTGCATCTTCCCAAGCGCTGCCCCACCTCTCATTCTCAGACTCTCTGCTCTGAGGCCTCCCTCACTCCCTATGGAGGAGGAGGAAAAAGAACAGAAGGAAAGGTCATACTGGGAGGTAGTGCTTCCCTTCTTCCCTCTCCTCTCCTCCCCTGCCATCCACAATCCCAGGAAACTAATATCCCACCCTCCCCCACCCTGAATAGCCCCCTCCCTCATTCTGCTCCCCTGCCCTCCCACTCTGGCTCCTGCGCTCCCACCCACCATCCCCTAACACTCATTCCTCCCCTAACCCTTCAGCATCGCCCTCACCCCCATTCTGGTTTCCATCCCTGCCCCCAGCACGCACTCACCCCCATGTCAGCCCTTCACTCCCTGCCCGTCCAGCCCCCTTGCCCCTTTCGTGGCACTCTGGGGTGCTTCAGACACCAAGTGCTTAAAGGGCAATCTTCCGCATCAGTGGCAGATCCCAGTGACGGTGTTTTGAAAGTCACTGTGCCATCACACCTGGAGGGGTACCTGGCTTGGGGGAAGGGAAGGGAAGCAGGTCAGTCACCCACCCATAGTCATGAAGACCAGAGTGCAGGAGGTTTCTGGTTCTCCCCAAAATAGGGAGCTTAATGTTGGTGACACAGATTCCCCCTTCCCCCAAGTTAGCCAGGAGCTGAGTTAGGAGCTGGGGGGAGGCAGCTGGGCCCAGCTCTCTAGTTGGCTTGTGGTGTTGGTGGCCTGGCTGCCCTCTACTTCCCCAGGTCTCCAAGCAGCTGCAGCAGGAGGCACAAGGGACTTGGCCATCCATGCCCCAGGCAAGGAGGATGAGGAGGAGGAAGGGTCGGAGCACTGGAATGGAGCAGTGGGGTCCTCAGCCCAGGCCTCAGGTGGCGGCGTCCCTGTCCTTCTCTCGGTCTCCCACCACGCAGGAGGCAGCAGGGAGAGCGGGCTGCTGCTGCCGGCACTGGTCAAGTGGAGTCTCTGATGGGCTGCCAGGGCGGCGCTGAGGCTGAAGGCCTTACCACATTCAGGGCAGACATGGCGTTTCTCCCTGATGTTTCCGTTGCCCCCCTGGGCGTGGGCCCGCTGGTGCCGGTTGCGGTGGGAGCTGCGGCCAAAGCGCTTGCCACACTGGGCACAGGCAAAGGGTTTCTCACCTGTGTGTGTGAGCCGGTGCCTATCATAGTGGGAGCTCCAGGCAAAGCCCTTGCCGCAGATGTTGCACTGGTAGGGCTTCTCACCCCGGTGCAGGCGCCGGTGCCGCTCTAGGCTGGCAGCAGCCCCAAACCCTTTGCCACAGTCAGGGCACTGGTGAGGTCTCCCCTCCTGGGCAGCATGGGTGCGCCGGTGCGCCAGGAGGGTGGAGCTGACGGCAAAGCTCTTCCCGCAATCGCCGCAGCGATATGGGCGCTCCCCAGTGTGAATGCGCCGGTGCCGCTCCAGGTGGGAGCTAACAGCGAAGGCCCGGCCACACTCCCCGCACCGAAACGGCTTCTCTCCTGTGTGGATGCGCCGGTGCCGCTCCAGGTGCGAGACCCAGCCAAAGCTCTTCCCACAGGCACCGCATGGGTAGGGCTTGCTGCCAGCAGTGGGTGGTGTTGGTGCTGCCTCCTCTGTAGCATCCTCTGGGGAGCCCTGACTGGAGGAGGCCTCAGAGGGGCGGTCACGGATGTGGGTGCGGCGGTGCTTGGCTAGAGCTGAGCCCCAGCGGAAGCGGCGGCCGCAGTCGGGGCAGGGGTAGGGCCTCTCCCCAGTGTGGACCCGCTGGTGCTTGAGCAGGTTTGAGCTCTGGCTGAAGCATTTGTCGCAGTGGGGGCAGCAGTGGGGTCGGTCGGGGATGCCTTCCTCCACCTCCACCTCAGCATGGGTCTGTGTGCCTTTGTGCTTGAAGCGCTGTGGGTCCGTCTGGTGGTTGAGGCGCTTGCCACAATCGGCGCAGCGCTGCGGGGGCGGCGGGGGTTCCTCCTCCGCTTCCTCCTCCGCCGCCTCCACGACGGCCGCGTGGGTGCGCATGTGGCGGTCCAGGTGAGAGCTCCAGGCGAAGGCCCGACCACACTCCCCGCACTGAAAGGGCTTCTCACCCGTATGAATGCGCTGGTGCCGCTCAAGGTGGGAGCTCCAGGCGAAGGCCTTCCCACACACCCCGCACTCATAGGGCTTCCCACCCAAGTGGCTCTTCTGGTGCCGGGCCAGGGCACTGGGGTCCGTGAAGCTGCGGCCACACTGCGGGCAGCGGTTAGGCTTCTCCCCACTCGGCGCATGGGTACGCTGGTGGGTGAGCAGGGAAGAGCTGACGCTGAAGCGGCGCCCGCAGTCGGGGCAGGCGTAGGGGCGCTCCCCAGTGTGCACGCGCTGGTGGATGGTCAGGTCTGAGCGCTGGATGAAGCTCTTCCCGCAGTCGGCACATTCATAGGGCCTCTCACCTGTGTGGATCTTCTGGTGCTTCACCAGGGCTGACTTGTGGCTGAAGGTCTTCCCGCACTCATGGCAGGTGTTGGGGCTCTCACTGGGGCGGGCCGCAGCCTCACCCGCCTCATTCTTTGCTGCCTTCCCTGTTGCCTCAGGAGAGCTCAGAGGAGCTTTCCCACTCTCAGGGCTCTCCGACTCTGGCTCCTTAGGGCTTTCCCGCGCGGGGTTCTCCTCCTCGTTCTCGCTTGTGGCCCCTTCTGCTGACGGAAGGAGAAAAAGAGAGTATCCAGGTGTTAGCTAGTTTCTCGCTGTGCCAAGGTGAACGGGGAATGGCAGGTGCCAGGGGAACCAGTCATGGTCAATGTTTGAAGAGATCATGAAGTCGCCACCCAAAACCCTACCCGAGGGGAGGAAGGGAAAGGAGAACGATTCTGGCTCCTCATCTCCTCAGATGGCAGGTCAGTCGCGATGGCATGAAAGCCACGAATGACACTTCTCATGAGGGTACAACGCCCACCCAACCCTGACGTGGCGAGCTCACAGGCTGTTCTGCTGCCTTGCGGGTACGCAGCACCCAGGTGGATTTAACTTGCTGCTCACCTGCACGGGCACCTTTAGGCACGTGGAGGTCCAGAGCTGTTGGCTCATCCCCATGGTCCAGCCGGGAGAGCAGGTCAGGCTTCGAAATGGGAAATTCTGTTGGAGGAGAGAAGGATAAAAACCAAACAGGATGAGTGGCAGCTAGGGTTGGCCTTCATCTTCCCCGGCTTGGCGGTCTCCTAGTGTCTCAGCAGCCCTTTCCCAGAAGCCTTTGGGGCTCTTGCTCTCTTTCTGCCCCCTTCCCACTGTTAGTTCCTTGCTCCTTCTCTGGTCTTTGGGGCACATCAGCTCCTACCGCCTTCAGGCACTGGCTATCTCTATGCCCCAGCCCTCCCTCATCACTATCACAGTGGCAGACTCCAACGCGCTCACAGCCCTTCAGGAAAGTGTCACATCCACACCATCTCCCTGCTTGAAGCCTCCCCCTTTCACACAAGCTGCTGTTCCCTTCTTCCAGTGCAGACAACACTACTGCTCCTCATCACCACCTCACTCCCCCATTCGTGCCCCTGAGCCCCTTGAGGATCCTCTCCATGCCCAGCACCCCTGCCACATTTCCTGTCCTTGCTACGGACTCTCTCCTAACCCTTACCAAATAACATACTCATGCCACCCTGCCTCCCTCTCCAAGGTGTCCACCTCCTCCCAGCAACCAGGAACAGTCTTTTCTCATCCTGCTGGCTGGGCGAATGCTGACTTCTTTCTTTCTTTGCTGGTGCCCTTCCTTCATTGTCCTGTCTGCAACTCCCTTTTTCCCCCTTCTGCTGTCACCCCTTGACCCTGCTCCAAGGACTGCATTCATGCCCTGTCCACTGCAGCCCTCCGAGGCAATAATGTACATCACAGCAAGGAGCCCACACACTTAAAGTCAAAGGAAGTCTAAACCCCTGGGGTGACTGGGGTGGGGGGCACATTGACTGCTTGTAATGAATGCGAGAGAAAATGCCTCCTTACCCAGGGCCATCAAGGTCTCGTAACTCTCCTGCATGACATCCCTGTACAGCGCCCGCTGCCGAGGGTCCAGCAATACATATGGCTCCATGGCTAGATTTGGCCACCTCCACGGCAGCCGCCAGCCTCTGTAACAACAAATTTTCTCCACTCGGTACCAGCCTCATAATCTTGACACGATGCCTCCAACTCGGGCACAGCTGTATTGCATGGGCTTCTCCTTTTGCATAACTCCCTGTTTCCCCAGAACTGATTTGTCCAATATCCCCCTAACCCTGTAACTCCTCATTCCAGGAAGCAGTTAGTAAGCAAAGGCTAAAAGAACAGGTTCAAAATGATTAAGTCCACAGCCAGTATAAAACGACTCCATTACAACTACACTGATCTACCCCATATATTGCTTTTGCCCCACACTGCCAGAAATGAAGCTTTGCTGGCAATCAGCCCAAGTCTGTAAAATGAAATCTTACAGAATTGAAGGGCTGTCATTAACCTTATCACCTTCCAATCCAAGTGCGGGGATCATTTCTTTGACTTTACCTTCCCTAAAATATATGTAGCAAAGTATGCATGTGTACACTTGCACTCATTTAAGAATTAAACAAAAAATAACAAAACAAAAAAACCCTCTGCTAAATGAATCTCTCCCTCTAGAAACACGATGACAGAACAGTCCCATGACTGATGGTAGTCAGGTTGCTTAATTGCCTCCTGGAAGATGCTCAAACCACAGTAATCCCCAAAGTCAAACAACCTTCACAGAACACAACAGAAGTCCACCTGAGGGGGTAGGATACGTGGTTGACACAGTTACTGCACATATTTAGTGGGAATGGAGGGCACTTTGCAAAGAAGCCTCAGCTACATTTGATCATCAAGTTTCATGGGAGGTGGGGTTTTGACACTGAAAAACATTTCAATTTTAGTCAAAACTTTAAAAAGAAAAAAATGCTTGTTTTAATGTTTTCAAGAAAATCTATACAGACTAGATATATATCTATATATATCTCTATATATCTATATATATATATATAGGTTTGCTTTTCAAAAACCTGAGACAAATTGAAACAAGAAGCATAGGAAAAATAGGGCTGGAAAGGAGCTCTGGAGGTCACTTCTAGTCCAACCTCCTGCTCAAAATGGATCATCTAAACCAGGGGTTGGCGATGTTTTTTGAGGAGAGTGCCAAAAATATGTGCAACCTTTACTTGTAAGAAGTTGGTGTTCCAGGGGCAGATGGTGGAGGAGCCATGAGGGACCCGATCTTTGCTGTGGCAGTGCAGCCCCGGCCCTTTCCCCACCATCTGCCCCAAGGCACACGTGCCAAGCAAAAAGCCTTCGCGTGCCATGCTCTGACACCCGTGCCAGGGGTTGCCTACTCCTGATCTAAATCATCCTAGATGAGCATTTGGGAGCTTTGTACACATGCTTGTGTGGCAACGCTGAGTGCTTTTAAAAGTGCCTGGCACTGCAGTGCATGCATTCGTATAAATGGCGAAACGCGTGTCAGCGCTGACAAAGTGGCAGAGATATGCTTTTGAACTAAAACACATCAAAGGTGTTTTAGTTCAGAAAAGCACTACCATTTTCTCAGTGCTGACGTGCATTTAGCCATTATACAAATGCATGCAAGGTGGCAACAGGCACGTCAGCTCGCATGTGGAGCAGACTTCATTAATCGAGTCTGCTTTGATGCACCAGATCTCCAGCATGTTGGAGCGGACACACGTAGGTGTATACATGCCCTTGTATAACCTCTTTTTAAAAACTTTGGGAACAAACCCTCATGCACAACTTCGAAGCATGTCTGTAACATCAAAAAAAGCCTTTAACTTACCATAGATGAAGCAGGGGAACAAGGGTACTGTCAATGTCCTGCCACTGTCAGCACAGAAAAGTAGTTTTTAAAATACACTCAAGAGCAACAAGGAAGGGGACCATGCCCTCTCTCTCTCTCTGAGAAATCAAAATGCGGCATAAAAATTTTCAAGGAAGATCTTTTTGTTAGAAAATTCAATTTTATTTATGAAAAAATTTGTGACCACAGTGATTAAGTACTAGAGATGTTTTTCTCCATAGAGTTTAGACCCTTGATTGGATTCCAAACTTCTTGCCTGCTATCACCTCCAGCTAGTTTCTGGCTTTGCAGAAACTTTTTGTCATAGCACTCTCCATGTGATCTGGGCGAGTCCCTGACTGCCCATAAGGAACTGAAGCCCAGCTTTGCAGCACCCAGACTTCATACGGGAATCTAGAGGACCATCCCCAACTAGATCATCCCAGCCAAAGCTTTGTCTAGCCGAGTCTTAGAAACCTCCAACGACAGAGACTCCACAACTTTCCTGGGTAACCTGTTTCAGTGCTTTACTACTCTTCTAGTGAGAAAGTTTTCCTAATATCTAACTTAAACGTCCCTTGCTGAAACTTGAGATCATTGCTCCTTGTTCTGTCATCTGCTGCCACTCAGAACTATCTGGATTAGTTACAGCACAGACTGAACAGGGGAAGGAGTTTGGATACTAGCCTTGATCCAGGGCTCTCTGGTCTGCATGGTCTTGAGGGAATCACTTAGTCTCCCTGTGCCTCAGTTTCCCATCAGTAAAGTTTAACCTAGCGCAGCTCCTTAGTGCACTTGAGATGGAGGGGTGCTCACATGCATCAGCAATGGGAGCTTAAGAATCCAAGATTGACAGGACCTCTCAAAAGACGAGAGGCAGGTAGAAAAGAGGAGAGGAAACAAATGAAGTAGAAAAATGCATGGGCTTCAGAGAAAACATTTGGTTTAAGTTCTTCAATATCTAATCCTCCCAAAATGGAAATACCTTCACTAGATATAACAAACAGCCCCCTTTTCATTATTGGAGTGGCTTGGTCTCAATGAAATAGGGCCAACCTGCTGGCTAGATTTCACCTTCTCCTGCCTGCTACCTCTCTTAGTCACCAGGTAAAAGCATCATTAAGACTCAATACTGTAGTTAAGGATGCAAGGGGCTCCTGCAGCCTTGAGTAACAGCTACTGACACAAACACATCAGCAGCAGGGTTTGGTCTCAGGATTTTCTGCACCAATGCTCACACCTGCTTGCTCTTAAAACTCAAGGGGCAACTCTACCATCTGGCAGCAGTAGTAGACTCTTATACTCTCAGGAGTGTGCAGGCTATCAGACTCTCTCTTCAAATATAAATAATTATTTCCCCACCCTAAGAATGGCAAGGTTGGTGGCTATATGGCAGCTCAGATTGCTCTTCTGGCAATGCAATTTAGAGCTTTGTACTATATTTGTCCCGTTTCAATTCTTTATAACCATGCAAGATGGGTGCAAGTGCCAAGCAGACCAGAGCACAGGAGCACTGCATTCTCTTTGGATAGGTGAGGCTGACCTGCTCAACATGCAAGCTAGATGAACGGCAGCAAGGTAATCAAGGTGGAAAAGGAGCAAGGGGCAGGCAGGTTTACTGTACAGTTGTGCACGCTGAAGGGATATGCTGAAGGTAACACAATAGGGTGGTCAGTGCTCATGGCATATCCCCACTTTCCACATGCCAGCCTCACCCACTCTAGGCCAGATCCAGAGCTGGTGTCTATCAATGTAGCTAAGCTGATTTATACCAACTGAGCATGTCTCTCTCTTTAAGCCTGTTACATACAAAACTAGTTTTTATGCTCCATAAACTGTCTGTGTAGTTAATGCTAGTCCTCTGATCACTCAGCACAGAATGCCTCCAACAACCCCTAATTCAACCATCCTATATGTCCCAAACTTCAACACTGAGCCCAGACTTATGCCCTCCATTGAATGCTAGATAATGCACATCGGCACCGAATCATGTTTGCACCTGTGTTGTCTATTCACATACCTTCCCAAGATCCCTCTGCAGAAAGTTATACTTAAATAACCTCAATAATTTTTGGATAGCCTGAAAAATCTGCTACCTTGCTGCTCGTGTCTTTTAAAAAGCTTCAGCATGCTAATCAGAACCAGGGTAGATCTTTGTGGCACCTTTGTTAACTTTGTGTGTTAACTAACCATTTCTTCCCCACTGTTTCTAGTCCAGTTACCAATCCAGGACAAAAGTTTGCCTCTCATCCCAGAATCACTTTATTTCTTAATAGCCTCTTCAAAGGTTTCTTTAATGTCCAAATAAAGCCCATCTACTGTTCCTCTTTCGTCCACTATTGCATTAAAGAACTAGATCAGATCACCATGGCATCTCTTTGTAGACAGAGGTAGCTAGCTGTGTTAATCGGAAGTCAGTCAAAAGGCAGGGCAGATATGAACTAACTTGAGAGAACGCAAGTTTTATAGGCTAAAGCTCACTTCATCAGATCTTTGTAGAAGCCATGTAGTTAGTCCCTATTACATCAATCTGAACCTTTAAACATATTTAAGTTTTGCCAGAAATAACTTTCCAGGTATTGGTAAATACAGATGCTCTGCTTTGCTATTCTAGGAGACACAACCCATTTAAAATAAGTACATTTGCTACCTTTCAATTCTCTGATCTAACAGCTGATTTTAATATCATCTGATCGCATTCTTTTTCCCCAGTTAGCAGCTCTGCCACTTTCTTCCTCCTTCTCTAGCAAAGGCACTTTTCCAAATGCTCACCGATTAAATCCTACAATTAAACAAGTCAGCATGATTATACTAGCTGCTTTTAAACCAAACTTTTATTATCCCCAAATTATGCACAGCTTAATGCTCCCATCAGCCAGTCAAATGACTCAGACCATACATATATATATATATTATGCATACATACACGCACAAAAGAAAATGTTAACTTCTCCCATAGCTGGATCAGCTCCTGCAAGTGCTATTGGGAGCCAGAGCCTGTGTGTCAGTGACGGCAGCAGCTCTGGGAGTCTCAGACCCACCAGGAGAAGAGATGGGGGGAAGGAGCCATTTTTGCAGTCACTCTCCTGACCACATCTAAGACTGAATTGTTCCCATTACCTGGAGTCTCCGGCTCTGGAGCTGGTGTCTGCAGAGCCCGGGCCTGTCCCTGGGGGGCTGGAACCAGCCCCTGCAGGAAGCTCCCCCTGGGCTGAGCAGAGAGGGGCTTTGCTGAAGGTCTCTCCCTGACACAGACCCGCTGGGGGAGCAGCAGCTGCACAGCCCAGGCTCTTAGGTCACTATGGATGCAGCTGCTAGCAGTGCCTGACCCAGGAAGCTCAGCCCCCTGATATCCTGAAAAAAAAGAGAGAGGAAGAGAGCCCTTAGCAATAACCAGAGCCCTCTGGTGGCAATAGCTACGGTATCCTCTTCCCTCTGTGCCTCCTGGGGCAGAAACATGGCATAAGGGAATTTTTATTCCAGATTTTGACGAAGAGCTGCATCCCTGTATTTCCTTCCCTGCTGCCTATTGATTTGTTCACAGGCTGTGGGAGGGTAATAGGTGTCAAAAGAAAGAAAAAAACAAATGCTTTCCTTGCAAGGATTGGTGGGTGAGATTCTGTTACAGAGCAGGCTAAGCTCATCTAGCCTCTCCTGTCCCTTGGCTTCAGGATTTACACCCCAGACTTGAGGCCTGATCCTCAGCTGGTGTAAATGAGCATTGCACTGCTGGCTTCAGTTGAACCTATGGCAGTTTACACCAGATGAGAATCTGGCTCATTTTATCCCTGATGGTGCTGACTGACACCAACTTGGGGACCCATGCATTTCAAAATCACAGAAAAGTAGGACTGGAAGGGACCTCTGGAGATCATCTAGTCCAGTCCCCTGCATGAAGCAGGATTATCCCTATCTGAATCATTCTATGCATGTGCTTGTCTAATCTAGTCCTAAAACTGCAAAAAATCTGTTGTATATAACTGCAAGGCGTAGTGCACAAAACACCAAGAACATCCTAACCTGCTGCAGGTAAAGCAAGGGAAGGAGGGCACTGGCAATATCCTGCCATTGCAAAATTGTTAAAATTACATTTCAGAGATCCAAGGAAGAGGGCCATGCCTGCCGCTTCAAAGGAAGGTACTTTCCCTGCAAGCCTGTGCCAGTCTGATTGTGGGGTAAAATTCCTTTCTGATCCCAAATTAATTGATCAACCCGACTTTGATAGAGACAGAGAGGCAAGACTTTCTATCCAGGAATCTCTGGGCTTTTTAGTTCCATCAAGGGTATTGGCACAACACAGTCAAAATCCTGAGGCTTGCCTGAAGCCCATGCCCAATCCTTTTAAGGAAGGAGAAAGCAAAAGCAAACAAACAAATAAAACCCTAACACCTGTAGCAACAGGAGGCAGGGGAAAATCCTTCCTGGCTCCATGTAGCAACCAGCAAAGCCCAGAAGCAGGGGAAAAATAAAGTTCACTTCACATTGTAACTTGGGGAATGTAAACAACTCCACACAGCTCAGAAGTGATTCACAAGGAATAGCAGTCCAGATTTTTCCTTTCCAAGGGAGGCACAGAAAATGGAAGTTACTTGTTTGAAGGCATGCACCAGGCCAGCAGTATATCTAGGAATAGACCCCAAGAGTCCTGCACTATAATATGACACTGTCTTAAATATATTTGAGTTTCTACACAGACAGTTTTAGCAGGAAGCTAAACTGGGAGCTGTAGCCTACTGGGTTTGACCTGTTATTGTTTGTACAGCACCAAGTGTTGTCCTCAATACGTAGTCAGTATGGTTTTCTGTGTGCATGCTGCTGTGGTGTTGCATGCACTGCTACTGTTGCTGCTGGTAGTGTGTGTTTTCCTGAAGACCTTGATGCCATAGAAAGAATGACTACAGCAGCAGTTCTGAACCTTTTTCAGTCGACATACCCCTTGGTCTCAGAGTGAGACTTCATGTATCCCCTTTTCAATGGGAAATTGATTTTTTAGACCTTTCGACCTGTGTTAGACAACGTATGAAATATATTTCACATACCCCCGATGAGGTTTCATGTACCCCCGGTTCAGAACCGCTGGACTACAGGCTTGGCTTGGTGGCAAAGGCTCATCCAGGTTTATTATCTACAAAGCACCTACTCATTAATGCTCATGATCAATTGATTGCAAGGTATTGGCCCTAGATCAGGGGTAGGCAAAATGCGGCCTGCGGGCCACATGCGGCCTGCCAAGCCATTCTATCTGGCCCATGGGGCTCCTAAAAAATTTAGAAAATTAATATTAATCTGCCCTGGCTGCCTGTCATGAAGCCCTTGATGGCTTGCCAAAACTCAGTAAGTGGCCCTCCGCCCAAAATAATTGTCTGCCCTTGCCCTAGATGCTTTTGACAAGGTATTAGCACAACTTGCATATAGCTTCCCCTAGGCTAATCCAAAGTTTCAAAGTGTTCTAATTTGTCTTTTATCTAGTGATTGAAACACATTCTATTTAAATCACAGATCTCCTGTACTTTGCACTTAAAACATTTTACAATATCATCCCACGCTGAGTATAAATAAAACCCTTCCTTGTATATCTCTTTGTTATCTAGTGTTTTAAACTATCCAGTACCAGTCTTATTAATCAACCTTGTGATGAATCTACACAAGTTAATCATGTATATGTATTCCAGCTTAAGCTTGTGTAAGCAGTTTGTGTGGGAGCCACGGTTTCAGGGAGATCTACATTGATCAATGGCTCAGCAGAGCCTTTTTGCAAGCAGCATGTATTACTAAACAGTGTTTCAGTGAGGGCTGCACAAAGCAGCTCTGGTCCATGACTGGGACTCTTATATGATTCTGCAAGATGGATAAATGTTCTTTCCTCTCTAGGGCTCCCGAGGCCCACAACAGGCTTTGCTGGAGGGAAGAGGCAGAAACGCCCAAATAGCGTATGTCAGTTGCCAAGGCCGCTGCATATTTCTGAATGGTCAGGAACTGAGTAACTCTTGGCATCAAGAAGTGCAAAATCCTAGATCTCAGCCACATGTTGCCTCCTTTGGACTCAGGTCTTGCAAATCACAGCCACCCCAGTTCTAATGTGTGAAATGCCCGTCTGCAGGATTCTGGTAGCAGCACCACTGTAAACTGTTCTGGGGGAAAGATGTAAAACATAGTTTCTCAACCTGTGGTACACGTACCCCTGGAGGTCCATTAGCCACAGGCAGGGGGTACGCGGGGACCCCAAAACTCTCTCTCGCTTGCTCAGTTTTCCTCTCTCTCTTGCCCTTTCCTCCTCTCAAAACTATGGCAAAAAAAAATTGGTGCGCCATGCATTGTGTAACGCTTTAAATTCCCCAGTAATAATTTGGTGCGCAGCACTGGGTTCAGCCCTCCTAGCTTTGGCCAACATCACCTCTAGCCCAGGTACATACTTGAGTTGTACCCTACCCACACCAGATCAGACATCTGTCATATCACTGCCTTATATACACAGCCCTTCTTCCAAAATATGGCACACATTAGTCTGTAAATATAAAATCCCCTGGAAAATTAAGTGTTGGGGTACTTATTAAAATTTTCAGAATTTAGGGGGTACTTGCTACTTAAAAGGTTGAGAAACACTGATGTAAAAGACACAGAGACAAAGAGCCACCAGGAATAATGTATGAGAGAGTCAAGAGGAGAGCCATGTGCATGATCAGAGGGCAAGACAGCAGGCCTTATAAAGAGAGACTGAGAGCCACGGGACTCTACGAGGTCCCAGCCCTAATGTCTATGAAAACTATATGTGCACACAATGGGGAAGGACCAAACGGAGACTGGCATTTTCAGTGGGATATAGCAGCCAAGCATTATAAACAAAGGCGTAAGACCCAGTGCACTTTCAAAATGATCTTCTGTGGGTATTAAATCTGGCTCTACCCAGCTCTGAACAAGTCATGCCTGCAGTGTTACACAGCACAGACAGAATACAGAAGTCAGAGAGGAGGAAAACTAGAGCCCTCCCAGCACCAGCGGCATTGCATATACATGCGCATACACAAATGGAAAATTACACAAGAAAAAGGTGAAATGCAGGGTATAATATCCAGAGCTGGACCAGTTCCAGCTATTGCCATCAGGAATGAGAGCCTGTGTATGTCAGTGATGGCAGTTGCTCTGGGACTTGCAGACCCTTGGAGGACAGAGACGGAGGTGAAGAGGGGTTTGGTGTGAAGAATCCCTGTTTCACCTGTCTCCAGTCTCTCTCCATTAGCCGGACTGTCTGATCAGGTGTCAGTGTTGGCAGCAGTAGCGTAACTACATGCGAGAGAACAGGCCATCAGTCTAAGGCACTGACTTGGAGCGAGTGCCAGAATGGAGAGTCGGAGAGTTGGTGCTGTGACAATACCAGCAGCAGGTGCATGCTGGGACACTGCACCACTACTGCAGGAGCAGCTGCTACTGGGGTTGGACAAACCTGTATTTCAGCCACTCTCCCACTCCCATTTGGCAGCTGCCACTTCTCATGCTGCCAAATTTCCTAGTGCCCATTGCTACTGGCTGGGCAAATAAGTGGCACTCAGTGTCAGGGGTAGGGGGTGGCACTTGGCAGTGGGAGTAAGTGGGGATGGTGGCTGAAGTAAGGGGGCACAAGAGTGCTTTACTTTACTACTGTGGGACATAAACCCACCAAGTTTCAGAAACCTGCCCCAGGGTGCAAAACTTTAGTAGTTATGTCTTGAATTGGCAGCAACCAGGTTGCCCTCAGGGCCTGGTTTTAGCCATCAGAGTATGTTTCCCCAGGGTGGGATAGTGGAGGGCTTTAATGATAGTTTCTGCCTAGGGAGAGAATGAGAAACCTGTAGCAAACAACAGAGATAGGGAAAACCAGATTGCATGGGGCCAAAAAGGAGGGGAGGAGGGGTTGTTCATGACCTCGTGCACAAATACATCGTTAGTGATATTGCAGGGAATGATTTAGCAGCTTAGATGCAAGTATGGTTTGGAAAGGCTGCTTAGTTGTAGCCGCTCCAAGTAGTAATTCCAATTTGGCCTGCCAAGGCCCAGGAGGAAAAAATCAAAACTACATTACCCATCTACTCCTGGGACCATGTGCTCTTGCTCAACTGTAGATTAACCAGCTGTTTTCTCTGTGGGCTGGGAAAGAGAGATTACCATCTCTGGTTGTTAAGGATATTTTTTCTGGCGATTGTAGCCTGCCCAGAGTCAGA
>NW_005843052.1:166687-174281 GCF_000455745.1 Alligator sinensis
AGATACCTTTGGCACACAGCAACCATATGGTTGGCTATGCTGTGCTTGGGGGACTGTTCTGTCCCCAAGCGGCCTCTGTTGGGATCCAGGTGTCTGTTGAGCCACAGGATCCTGATCCAAATAGGTAGAAACTAGGTATTTGTTTGTGCATGAGTATGCATCAGTATTGCATCCATTCTCCCAGGAATGAGACTCAGCACAGTGGGAAAAATGTCCATGATCTTTGGTATGGGAGAAGGCAACCTACAAACAACTCAGTTTTAGTTTTATATTCCTGCTACTGTATGCTAGTGTTGGAAGCTAACAAGTATGACGGGGACACGGAGAAGGGTGTGTATAGATGGGTAAACAGTATTGAGTTGGCTGGATTCATTACATGGATGCTACTTGCAGCTTTGGAGTTCAGGTTGAGTTGAGTGTTCCAGGTAAGAAGGGAGTTTGAGCCTGAAAGCTTGCAAATTATATATATATATATACACACACACACACACACACAATTTACAACTATCTAGTTAGTCCAATAAAAGATCTCACCTCTTCCCATGGGTGTTGGATGCCAGGTAAATCAAGTGATTCTACCTGTTATACATGAAAACTATAACGTATCCTCTGCTAAAATGATAGCACTGTCTCCAAGTAGAGAATCCCTTACCTGAGCATGTTCAAGTGAAGTCTCTTAGTAGCTTAAATTAAGTTTCTCATGGCTTCCTTATAAAACCTCATCCCCAACCTCTCCCCTCTCCCTTTTTTTTTGTTCCAAATAATCTCAGCACAGCTTTTTCAAACTCCCCACATAATTAAAGCACACTTAAATCTCACACACAAACGACATGTGAAGGCAATTTTCAAATGAAAGGTTCTTCTTCCCCTTTCCACCCTCATGTGGCTCCAAATTTCTCCTTATGAGGAGGCTGATGGTCTATTTCCTCGACTTCAGGGAATGCCACTGCCCTTTTTCAAAATGGCTGCCACTTCCCATTGTTCTCAATGGAGTTGACTCCATTTGGTGGCCATTTTCAGAAAAGCACGCCTCCCATTTTTTTCCCCCAATGACAGTGTCCTAACAGCGGATGGGGACACCATCTTCTCTAAGGGCAGCTTTGCTTCACTGGCCATGAAAACAGCTGGAGAAGGCAGCCATTTTGAGAGAGGGCAGGCCTCCTGCAAGTGCTGTAAAAAGGAAATTTTATGCTTTTTTGCCCTCGTCCGATACAGTCAGGAAAAAATAGGTTGTGGGGGAAAACAGGAGGGTGGAAATCACTATTAATTATAAATATTTATTTTCCAAAGCCACCTGTTGCACCAGAATCTGTCGCAGAGAGAGCAGGAGGGAGGGGGAAACTGGGATACAGGCATGGAAACAGAGCTGGAGGAGGTGGGAGCTAGAGTGGGATTTTATGCTCCATTTGTTTTGTGCTGCTCTGGCAAAATGAAGCAGCCATAAACCCAGATGAGCCGTCCAGTTCAATCGGACAGCTCTGCAGTGCTCCTGGGTATGGTAAAGCAGGCAGAGGACCAGTAACGCACCAGCTCCTAGGGGCAGGGACCTTATTTTTGTTCTTTCATTGGACAGAATCTAAACAACGGCTTGGGTTTGACAGTAATGCAACACAAATAAATCAGAACAAAAGAAGAGTAGCCCTTAAAAAGGAGGCAGTGGTAACATTACCAGTCGCCTAGTTTATTAATTAGGATGGGGTGAGAGACGGTGTCAAAGGCCTTGCTGAAGTCCAGAAAGACTACATCCACCGCGACACCTGCATCCATGGCCTTTGTGACCTGATCATAAAAGGCAATCAGGTTGGTCTGACATGATCTCCCCCTAATAAATCCATGCTGATTGCCCCTGAGCATCATCTCTGATGCCGGCCCATCACAAATGTGCTCCTTGATGATCTTCTCAAAGAGCTTCCCCAGGATTGAGGTAAGACTGACGGGCCTATAATTGCCCGGGTCCTCCCTTTTCCCTTTTTTGAAGATGGGGACCACATTAGCTACCTTCCAATCGTCTGGCACCTGGCCCAAGCACCACGATCGCTCGTAGAGCCGTGCCAGGGGCCCTGCAATAACCCCAGCCAGCTCCCTCAGCACCCTGGGGTGGAGAGCATCCGGACCCGCTGACTTGAACGCGTCCAGCCCCTCCAGAAGCTCTCTAACCCGGTCCTCCCCAACCTGAGGTCTGAAGGCGATCCCCTCGCGTCCGGCTTCTATCACAGCAGGGAAGTCCCGGTCCCTGCACAAGAAAACGGAGGTGAAGAATTGGTTAAAGAGGTCCGCTTTATCCTCTGACGCAACCACCAGATTGCCCCGCATATCCTGCAGGGGCCCCACATTACCCGGCGCCTTCTTCATCCTCCCAATATATTTGAAAAAGGACTTTTTGTTATCCTTAATCCTGGACGCTAATCCGAGCTCTATCTCCGCCTTGGCCTTCCTAACAGCCCGCCTGCAGGCCCGAGCAGAGGAGGTATACTCCTCTTTGGAGATTACACCCCCCTTCCACCGGGCGTACGCCACCCTTTTGGCAAGCAGGCATTCCCGGACACCCTTGGTGAGCCAGGGGGGCTTCACTCCAAGATGAACATGGGCCGACAATGCGAGGTCATGGTTGGCAGGGCTAACCGGACCTTGTCGTGCATCCACAGGTGCATCTCGAGTAGAGCCAGGGAGGTGATCCTCCCCCTCTATGCGACGCTGGTCAGGCCGCAGCTGGAGTATTGTGTCCAGTTCTGTGCGCCCCATTTCAGGAGGGATGTGGACAACATGGAGAGGGTCCAGAGGAGGGCCACCCACATGATCCGGGGACAACAGGGCAGACCCTACAGTGAGAGACTGCGGGACCTGAACCTATTCAGCCTCCACAAGAGAAGGCTGAGGGGGGACCTGGTGACCGTCTATAAACTCACTAGGGGGAACCAGAAGGGTTTGGGGGAGACGCTGTTTCCCCTAGCCCCCGCTGGCATAACAAGGAGTAATGGGCACAAGTTGATGGAGAGGAGGTACAGATTGGACATCCGAAAAAACTACTTCACAGTCAGGGCGGCTAGGAGCTGGAACCAACTTCCAAGGGAGGTGGTGCTGGCCCCTACCCTGGGGATCTTTAAGAAGAGGCTGGATACCTACCTGGCTGGACTCATTTGAGTCCCGTTTTTTGTTTAGGGTTCTTTTGTTGTTCTCCCGCCCTGGCGGGGGGTCGGGCTAGAAGATCTATTAGGTCCCTTCCGACCCTGAAACTATGAAACTATGAATTATTTGAGAGATTCTGGTCTTGTGTTCAAAATCAAAACAAAATAATTATTTTAGTTCATTTAAAAGTAAATGTAAAGCTATCCATGGCCTTAAACTACAAGCAGATGGAGTTAAAACCAACAGGACACATCAAGAATTTATTGTAAAATGCAATACTTTATCTGGAAATTCAGGATTAAGAATATATATATATATATATTTAAATCACATGAAACTATGGAAATGCACAATTAGGACACACGAACAACCTTTACTCTGCCTTTCAGATCCCCGAGAACTTTTTTCAGATTTTCCCCAAAACAAAATCTATACCTCAAATTATGGGTTAATTTGTATTAGTCAGTAACAAAATAAAAGGAGGCAGTGCTGACTGGAAGTTAGAGAATGGTCCCACGTGTCAAAAGGACTAAGTTCTGGGCCACGCTATGTCAGTGCATTACCATACAATCTTGATCAAGACACTTTGCCTTCCTGTGCCCAAGGTTTCTTTAGCTATAAAGGGAGGGGATGCTAACACTTACACGTGCCTTTATAATGTGCCTTTAAATCTAGTTTTAAAAAACACAATGGAGCTTCATACCGGAATAGATGTAGGAAATAATGCACACATCTACCAGCTAGTGAAGAGATGCAACAGCATCAGTTATAAAAAGACTACCAGAGGTTATCCACCGATTAATGAATACTTTAGATGGTCTTTGCCAAATTTAATGAAGCAAAGGCAAAATGGTATACTGAGGAAAATGGGTCCTTGCTAAAGAGGACCATCTTCCAAGAAGGAGAGTTAATAGAAACCAGAAAGTTTAGAGGGGAGTTAATAAACAGATAAATAATAATATTAATAAGGATTCTTTTCAACCAAATCTTAAAGCACTTCACAAAGGAGTTTGGGAGTGTTATCCCCATTTTACAGATGGGGAAACTGAGACTCAGAGATAAATTGGTTTATCCAAGGTAACTCAACAAGCCAATGGCAGAGCTGGGATGAGAACCTTTTGTATCCTACTGGAGTTACTATTTCCATTAAGAAACAGACTATTATTATCACTCTTATATCAGGCCAAGATCTGTAAGGTCTGCATAAATAAGGCTGTGTTGATCTTCACATTTTAGGAATATTTAAATTTGTCTGTTCCTACAAACTTTCCTTTCTAACCTGGGAATGAACTTGCTTCTCCCTAAAGCACAATTTAAATTTCCAGTGGAACATCACAACAGATGAAGGACCTGCTTCTCACCAGTCTTGGGCATTTTATTTGAGAAACAAGTTTTGTTAGGAAATCTTGTTTGTTGGATCAATTGAATAGGTGGGAGAGATGCTAGACAAGCTTTTGGGCACTCTATGCCCCTTTTCAGGTCATTCCTTGGGCTTTTATTGTCATTTACACTTCGTCATTAAATAAGAATAGCAGAGACTCCGCCTACGTACTTCTTACATGTAAACAGCATTGCTAACTGTTAAAGCAGTCATCAGGTCCCCAAGGAATAATGAGATGAATTGAAATAAGGAGATTAAAAAAATGAAATAATTGTTGTGGGTTCCCCCCGCACCTTTATGTAGTTTTCCTTGACATAACAATAGCTACCTGCCTATACAAATAAAAGAAACCTATTGGGTATTACTGATTGCTGGTGACTAGCACTTTGGCAAATGTTCAGCTTCTGTGTCCCTGTGTAGGACATCGTGCAAGCAGGGTGAATGCTCCAAGGAAAACTTCAAACTATCAGTAACTCCACAAAATACAAGTAACACCAAAAAGAAAGCCTGGTCTTTTGGCACATACTTTGCATGTTACTCTCCTATGTGCCTTGAGGTTTTATACTACTTCCCATCAGACTGGGAACTGAGTATCAAAGCAAAGTTAGCAGCAGCTCAGAGACAATGTGTTCATTAGCATTTGAGATGGCAGCTGCTGCTTCAAATTGCAAAAAACTCTGCCTTTGCTGAAAAGCTCAGCAAATATTGTCAAATGTTCAACACAGAGTATATAAGTAAAGAGAATATAGACACAAAGGAACGTGTTTTAAGCTTCTTCGACTAATGGAGGCTCTTCAATGACAGACACAAGATTCAAAGGCTGGAGTAAGACATTAGAAATAAAAAGTGTGTCTTTTAAAGTGAGGGTTATTGGTCCATTGGAAAAACTTTCCAAAGGATAAAGTGCACCCTCCATCTCTGGAGACTTTAAATTGGAGATGGGTGTTTTTCTAAGGGACAGGAATTCAACAAGAAGTTGTGTGGGAAGCCCTAAATGAGATTTGCCTTAAATTATGAACAAGTTCAGATTATCACAATGGTTGTTCTCCTGTATTCCAGTGATATCTATCACCAGCAGCTGCTAAGAGACCCTGCGCCAGATGCATCTGTAAATGGGCTGTCTACATCCATGAATGCATCTGTACACATCCTCTCTTTTACCCTGGATTACTTGATTTCCAGAGCATCAACCTAGAATAGTCTTTTTGTTCTAATGTAAAACTTAGTTTGTGTGATTATTTTGATGTCCTGTTTGCAGAACAACCCTCCGACCCACACCCATGTGACATTGGCAAAGAATTCCAGAAAGGCTACTTTCATCAGACACTGAACAAGGACCCTATGTGGAAAATTCACCCTATTAAAAGAAGGCAGACAGCGTTACTGATGATGATCCCTCTGCTTCACTGCTTTCTCTGGTAAGAAAGCTCCCATTTAAGTTTCTGCCACAAGGTAAAAAGCCCTGCATACACCAGAGGGAAAAGAGGTGTTGGTTAATATGTTGAAATTGCTACTTGCTTTGTCTATACTAAGATTTTAACATGTGCTTGTGACACACTTGTTTTTCCCAGTGAAGACAAGGGCAAAGAGATAATGCCAACATCATTACACATCCTTTGTTGCAATGTAATATTTTTCCAGGGCTTCCTAAAATCTCTCCCCCTGCTAGTTCCATAAATAGTTAATCTTTATTTGTCCGGTTTTTAATCTGTAAGAAAACGTTCCTTGTTTAATAACATATATCTTTGAAAGAAGGTATTTTTGAGAGGAAGCATGAGAGGCTTGGTAAAAATCAAGGGGGCCAATATGTATACAGTTGATGTTGCTAAGTGAGAAGCAGGAAGTGATGATGATAAATGTTGGGCGTATCTGAAGAGGTGGAAGCGGTACCGAAGAGGGAGAAGTGGCAGAGAGCATGCCAGGGGAGATCTGAGGGTTGTCTGAAGCATCTCAGAAATGGGAGATTCCTCCTCAGCTTGCTCCTGCAGCCGTACAGCCGAGGGCAAGCAAAAATCAGGGGCATCTGAACCCCAAGTCTCTGGGCTTGGGCCTCCATGTAGGATGTCTGCCAAAGGATTTGGAAGTATCTGAAGCCCCAGGCTAGGGTGGAGGATACTTGCCAGTAGCAGGGCCACATATGGCTCTTGAATGACTCACAAAAATTTGGACCTGATCTGGCTAATTTGACCTGGGACATGAAAAATGTCCTTTAAAAATCAAGAAAAAACTCTCAGGTAGGATTGCCAACTCTGTTTGAGTCTATTCTGGGCGGTTTCCGGAACACCAACGCGCCTGCGACACAACGCGACGGTGCCCGCGCACTTGGGCGTAGCGGCTCATACGGTGCGTAGATTTTACGTCAGGAAGGCAAATGCACATTTTAAAAGCCCACCGGACTACTGTATAAATCAGATTCAACATTTAATATTTATTTTAATGAATGCCCAGTTTATCTCCTGGGTGATTTTCAGTCTCCTGGAGATTTGTATCCAATTCCTGGAGACTTCAGGACAGTCCCGCAGGGTTGGCAGCCCTGATCTTGGATGGTACCGAACGTGGTGTTTAGAGAGCTTGGTCTTTCCCTCCCTCATCCATCCACCTGCTTATTGGAAAGCATACAGCTCCCGTTCACAAAATATGTTTCAGCTTTCACTGAACATTTCTGATCCTCAGTTATAAAGAAAAATTTACAAATAGGCCCCAAGGGTGACCTAAAGGCACAAAACCAGAAAGAAAAGCCTTGAATTGGCATTTAGGGCCGGGAGCCGGGCCAGACCTGGGGACGGTGGCAGGCAGGGCCGGCACGGCTGAGGCAGGAGGAGGGCAGGGAGCCCAGGGCTGGGCAGGGCAGAGGGCAGCGGAGAGGGCCGGGCCCGGGGTGGAGGGGGGTCGCTGCCGGGTGGTGCGAGGACGGGGCAGGCTTGCCGCGGTGTCAGGGCGGGCTGGCCGGGGCTGGCCACGCGCAGGCCTGGCAGGGGCAGGTGATGCACCAGGCCAGGAGGGACGTGGGGGCGGAGAGAGCCGTGTTGGCGCGAGCCGGGAGCAGCCGCGCAGGACCGAGCCCCTTGGGGCCGGCAGGCCCGGGCG